>NC_053489.1:480097735-480255235 GCF_905171775.1 Rana temporaria
CTAGGACCAGTCTTTTGAATTATTTGTTCAGGGAAACAGAAGTGTACTGTGACCATGTAATTGAGTACATGCCTTCTGGTCAAGTTTTTTTTCTATAGTAACTGTAAACACTGTAAAATATAAATGCATTCTCACTGTAATGACAAGAGTCAAACACACATATATATTCCTGTATATATGTCATCTACCAAAAAAGGTAGGGCACTCCAGACTTGAGGCGCATTGAGAAGTATTTATGAGGGATCATTCAGATTTTGTAACATATTTGTAACACACATCTCTAGTTTACCTAAAGGTGTTTTATAGAAGAAAGAATCTTGCAAATCAGTACATATATTATGTCAATAGGCTTATTCAATAAAGCTATTCAAAAGGAAGTGGTTATATTCAAATACAAAAACTCAGAAACCAATAATATTTTAGTTGAAACAGCAACCTTGATTGGTTACTATTAAGGAAGAGCTTAGGCGTGTTCGCAAGCCTCACGTGCAAAGCCCGCCAGGAAGTTGGCACTTCATAACGCTAATCACAAGCAGTGAGACATTTCCCGATCTCTGCAGCCACGCTTCGGGAAAATGTTTCACTGTTTGTGATTAGCACTGTGCACCTTTGGTTTGCGAACAAGCCTGAGCTCATCCTTTGTTACTTTGGGCTACTGACTTTTGTATGATACTTCTTGCTTATTAAATAAGCCCATAGAATATGATTGCGACTAAGATTGGCCTGCCAATTTCATCACCACAAGTCTGGAATTGCCTATCCTATAATGTTTTTTATTTTTTAGACCTTGCCTAAACACTTTCAGTTTAGCGCCGACTTCTCATTCTTGTGTAGTGGTTTATTAGTTTTCTTTAAAAGAAGATCTGATCTACTGAACAGCACCAATTTAAAAGCACCTCTGGCAGATAAAGTTAAATATAATTTTTTTTAGCTAAAATGTGTATCTTACAAGAGAGTCTTGTATGTTTTCATTTTGTGTTTTTGTAATAAATGTTTTAATGACATTGAGTAGATCTATAATAGTTTTAGAAAATAATTAGAACAGATTTCTAAATGACACCATCCATACCCTAAGCTGATTAGCATTTTTCTTACCTGTTTTTCCAATATAAATGTATATGATAGAACACTACCCAAGGGCTTTGGTGGAAAGAGATTAGGCAAAAATATCTAAAAAGACTTAAAGGAGTTTTCCACTTCTCAGCTGATTGGGATCTTCTCTGGCATCTCATAAGTACTAAAAGCTGTATGACTAATGCCCTGTACACACGATAGGTTAGTCTGATGAAAACGGTCTGATGGATTTTTCCATCAGTTATCCGATGAAGCTGACTGATGATCAGTCGTGCCTACACACCATCAGTTAAAAAAACAATTGTGTCAGAACTCAGTGACGTAAAACACAACGACGTGCTGAAACAAATGAAGTTTAATGCTTCCAAGCATGCGTCGACTTGATTCTGAGCATGCATGGATTTTTAACCGATGGACGTACCCACAGACGATCGTTTTTTATCCATCAGATAATTTTAAAACAAGTTCCTATTTTTTTAACCTATGGATAAATAACCGATGGGGCCCACACACAATCGGTTTGGTCTGATGAAAACGGTCCATCAGACTGTTTTCATCAGACTAACCTATCGTGTGTACGCAGCATTACTTAAAGCAAACCATTTTCATTCAATTCCTACAAAAATCCACCCACTGCATACCAGGCTCCATCCAGAGTCATACTTAACCTTAAGTGTCCCTGCACAATACATTGCTTAAACCCCAAAAAATATTCAATATATCCAGGTGTAGGGCACAGGTGTAAAATGTAGCTTTTCACAATGCAGTACATTGTGCCTGAATGGGAAATCACCATGCCTGAGCACTGTAATGTGGTGTTGTGAAGAGTTATGGCAAGCCATAGGCAAAAACCAACTTTCAGAATGTTGGTTTTTGCATATCAACTTTCAGAAGCTGCAATAACAGACTATGATATTTGGGGCGCTAAAGATAAGGTATGGGGAGTACATGTTATACAACCCAAGGGTTATGTTACCAGGTTTTTCATAAAGACTGGTATGCTGTACTACTCTTGGAGAAAAAGACAAATTGTTTACTTAATAACCTTAGGCTGCTTTCACGCTGAGGTGCTTTGCAGATGCTATAGCACTAAAAATAGCACCTGCAAAGTGCCTTGAAAGAGCCTCTCCTGTCTCTCCAATGTGGAAGCCCGAGGGCTTTCACACTGCAGTGGTGCGTTGGCAGGACGGTAAAAAAAAGTCCTGCTAGCCACATCTTTGCAGCGCTGTTGAAGCGGTGTATACACTACTCCTAAAGCTCCCCTGCCCAATAAAATCACGCTTTGCCTTTTTCGGCTGCTAGCCGGGGTTAAAAGCTCTCCGCTAGTGGCCAAAAAGCGTCACAAAACGACGTTAAAGTGCTGCTAAAAATACCGGTGCTTTACCGCAGACACTCTGTGATGCTCAGTGTGAAAGCAGCCTTAAGGTTTCATGCACATGACCAGTTAGGGCCATACATCACCCAGATCAGCATATTTCTGTGGCAGGTATAGCCAGATGTGTCTGATCAGCCATGAACAGGAAGCCTGTACAATTTAGGCTGACACTGCTCATGGCTGTCTGCAGCTGTTCACATGTAATCGCACATGAAGCAATTACCTGCGGTTAGGGACGGATGTGTGTCCCTGGACACAAACTGGACACACACTGTGGTTACATGCAGACAGTCTCAGCCTGTCATTGATTTGTACAGGCTTCTTGTCCATGGCTTATCAGAAAGGCCTGGACATACCTGCAACAGAAATTATTTGGGCTATGTGCATGAGCCCTTTGACTTTTGCACATACTCATAGATTTCATGTGGAGCTTGTGTGATATTTATATAAAACTACATGTTTACCAGAGTAAATGTGATTTTGGAGTCGGGCTCTTAGAAATGTGAGTTCTGGAAGATGTTTTATTCAGCCATTACATAAACATGTATTCTTATCTGAAAGAAGGGGTGGCTTCAAGCTCAAAGGAAGCCAAGTTGGCTCTTCTAATAAAACCCACATTTTAGTTGATTTCCAGAGCCCATCACTGTGCCATTTTTCTATTCAGAAGAAGAAAGCTGATGAAGTTTGGTGGCCCCATAGCATTTACCTTTCAGATGATAGTTGGTAGAAGTGTGAGAAAGGGACACCTATCCCTGATTATCTCTATCCAAGAGTGGAAAACCCATTTAACTCCATTACTTGGAATGACTATGTTTAAACTCAAACGATGAGTACTGCCATTTTATTGCTCATCAATCTGTGAAGAGTGTTGACCATGACATTTTGTTGCATGGGCTTTGCACAGGCCAACCATTCAAAGAAGAAAATAAGCAAAGGAATACCAAAATAAAGCACTGTCTTCACAGATGTCTTATTTAATCCAGTACCATTTAAAACCCTTGGGTGGATTTGGCTTTAAACACATGTAAAGCCTTATTTGCACCTTGGCTTTGCACTTTTTATTTACATTTCCCCATAAATATGTGAAATTATTCAGTCAAGCTACATTAGGTGTACAATATCTATACATTTATTCTTAATTATGTACTCACTGTCCAATACCCTAATGTTGCATGTCTTGGTGTACTTTTGTTTTAATGACCTGATTGATATTGTAATTGTGTTGTTTTACATGTCCAGTCCAATTTAGGCTAAAGCAAAATGAGAGCATTTAGGACAAAAATCATTTTCTTTTTCCTTTATTATTTTAGAAAACATTCCATTTAATTTGTGTCTGTTTAAAATAAAATGTAGCCATTGTTATGAATTTAGGTATATAGTAATCATATACTTTACTCCAAAAAGTCAAAAATCAAATGTGAATTTTCAAACGTTAATTTGTTTCAAATGCAAAATCATAAAATGAGCTCATTTGTTCTCATGAGAAATAGAGGACAGAAAGTCCAAAAAATGTTGTTTTACACATAGCACCGCAAAAAGAAATTAATGAACATTCTCTTGATGTTTTACATCTTTGTTTTGCATCATTGATTAGAAAATTATGCTTATTTGCGTTTAAAAATCTTGGCATGTAACTCTTACAATTAATTCAAAAGAATAAAAATATTTATATTGGTTACATCTGTAATCAGATAATGAGGAAGGAAATGTGTTAAATGAACGTACCATTTAGGGTCGAATATCTTCAACAAAAAACAGTAGTAGGTCTTTGATCATGGCTAGATGCATAGTGATTTCAAACACTTGGTTCCATGTAGCAAGTAAATGTTCCAGATTTTGTTTGTCATTAAATTTGGCAGTCTCACACTGAGATCTACTATGTTCCTAGTGAATAAAAGACAGCTCCTACTGAATGTTAGAAGGATTACTCTGCATAAAAAACAAGGGAACAGATTTTTTTTTCTTTTTTTTTTTTTGCATTTTAATTTATGACCCACTGATATGTACTCCCTTCACAGTGTTCTCCTATTTCTGAACTGTGCTGTTATCTATTACATTTTCTAACAGATATATGTGTAAGGTGTATGTATGCTTGTGCAGTTATGGAAAAAGCAGTTTTGGAAAACAGTGTATTTATGAGAAAAAAAATCACCTATGGGGCATGTACAAAACTGTAAAAAATACACATTAAGTTGCCCGGTAAAGTTGTTTTTGTGACATTTCTGTGTTGTTAAATAAAGGACTTTAGTATTCAAAGTATTTTGCATTCTATAAAACCTAATTTCCTCTTTTTTTTTGTATTCTTCTTGATTTCTAGTTTTATATAGAGGTGAAATCTCTGTTTAAAGGGGTTGTAAACCCTCCTGTCAGTCACCGGCCCCCCAGCCCCCCGTTTTACTTACCTGAGCCCTGGAATGTCCCACGCCAAGGATGCGCCGTCTCTCTGCTGGGGTTCTCAGCTCTTGATTGGATAGATTGATAGCAGCGCAGCCATTGGCTCCCACTGCTGTCAATCAAATCCAATGACTTTGACACCGGGGGGGCGGGGCCGAGTCCTGCATTCAGCGGCTATGGACGCCAAATGCTGGACACGGGAGCACGCCTTCTCGGTAACCCACCAGGAGAGCGCTTCTCCTAGGGGGTTATCTGATGTAGGGAGGAGCCATGAGAGCCGCCAAAGGAAACCCCAGAAGACGGCATTCGGGGGCCACTCTGTGCAAAACAAACTGCACAGTGGAGGTAAGTATGACATGTTTGTTATTTAAAAAAAAAAATGTTGGAGCATATAAAATAAGACACATATAATACAGCTCTGTGTTTAGTAATATGTAATTAATTGCATTTTTTGAAAAACATATAATTTAAAGTGAAAGTCAAGTCAGATTCTAACTATACTTAAACCTGCTCCCAACTCAATTATAAGCCTATTCTAACCACCCTGTACAAGAAAGATGTATATACCTATGCTGAGGGTGCTCCGTTCTGGTCACATGATTGGTTTCCAGCGCTGACTTCAGTGTAGATGACAGACATATGACAACGAATGCCTATAGTAACCCTATAGGTGATGTCATTGCCCAGGCTCTGCAGTCATTGTCGTCGATCTCGTCAGTGAAGCTGGCCTAAGCATAGGTAAGTATAGAAATCTTTCCTTATTTCCAGGGTAGTTAGAATAGGCTACACACGACCGGATCGATCCGCTGAAACTGGTCCGCCGGACCAGTTCCAGCAGGTATATCCGGTCGTGTGTAAGCCCGAGCAGGCAATTGTCCCGCGGATCAGACAGTTTCCAGCGGCTAAAAATTTCTTAGCATGCTAAGAAATCTGTCCACTGGAATCCCGTCCGTCGGACGTGTTCGGTCGTCTGTACAGACTCACCGGACACGTCCGACGGACCGCCATCCCTCGCATGCGTCGTACTGATTCAACGCATGCGTGGAAGCATTGAACTTCCAGGGCCGCGCACCGCGTATTGTTTACGCGCGGATTTCTGTCTGATGGTGTGTACAACCATCAGACAGAAATCTCGGGTGGACATGTCTGCTGAAAACGGCGGACCGTTTTCAGCGGATTATCCGCCCGTGTGTACGGGGCCTTAGAATGGGATGGGATCAGGTTTAAGTATAGCTAGGATTTGACAGCAGCATTGTCAGTCTGGGGGGAGGGTAGTGTTAGTAGTTACAGCAACAGATTTATTTTTGCCTAAATAGAAAACCAATGCGGCCATCACATCTAATGCCTCGTACACACGACCAGTTTTCCCGTCGGGAAAAATTAGAAAATTATTTATTTATTTTTTCCTGCCGAGATTCCCGGAGGTCTTTTTCCTGGCAGTTTTCCTATGGAAAACACTGCGATGGAGCATACACGTGGCCGGGATTCCCAGCCAAAGCTGTTATGGCAGTTTTCCTGCCATGAAAACCGGCCGTATGTAGGGAGACAAAAACTGCCGCGCAGGTTCTCGGCTTTCCCCTCGGTTTTCCCGGTGGACTTTTTACCGCCGGGAAAACCGATCGTGTGTACAAGGCATAAGAATTGGGAAGCTGCAATATCATAAATGTTTGCTTTAGGGTGTAATACTGCTTAAAGCGGGGGTTCCGCGGGAAAAAGTTTTTTTTTAAAACATTAATCTCCTGCAGTTCAGCTAGCAAATAGTTTACTCACCAGTCCCGTTCTTGAAGCAGCCAGGATGTTCATTTTCCCAAAAAATAAGTTTTATAAAAATCTAAGATGGACATTGCCATCTTAATTGTGGGCACTCTGAAGCCCTCCTGTATTTAGTTCCGGGATGCGGTGAATGCTGATGTCCCAGCATTTACCGCTCTATCCCGCGCATGTGCAGTGTTGACGGCGAGCCGTGCCGTCAACACTGCACAGTTACCATAACAACGGCCGGCGGCGTCCTAAAAAGGACACGCCCCGCTGTGTCCAGGAGAACAGTTATTTTTTATCAGTGAAAGCTCAGAACGCTGATGTGACGAGACACTCGTGATCAATCCCACAATTCATTGCGGCGATCGCGACACGCCCAGTCCCGCACAGCTAAAACCAGGAAGTGCCTGGTTCAGGACAGAGAAATAAGGTATCTAATTTATTTAAAAAATTTTGAACTGCGAACTAGTACTATAAATCCAGAGGACTATTATTTAAGGAAAAGTTATGAAATCGGGTGAACCTCCACCTTAAATTATGTTGCAGTTATGGCGAGAAAGAAAAATTTGTGTTTTTGTGTTTTTTGGTAGTTACAAAAAGGAAAATTTACAACAAGCTAACAATATATTTTGCAAAATTAGAGGTGGATCACACTCAAGGTGGATGGGGGAATCCTCCCCGTTGAGACTTCCCTGCTGTCAGAATAGACTAAGCAGCACTGCCGGCTGAACAGAGGTCGATTGGTAGCACAAGCACCCTGCCTATACATGGATACAAATTTGGCCGGTCCCTGCTGAACTGGTCAAATTTTACAATAACTAAACTATACCTTCAAGACTACTTATGGCAGCTCAACTCTGCAGTTAACAATATGTATGTGTTGGGGCGCCTGCCTTTACACATGAACTTTAATGGCATCTCAGTCTTAGTCTGTAAGGTTAAATATGGAGTTGGCCCACCCTTTGCAGGTATACCAGCTTAAACTCTTCTGGAAAGGCTGTCCACAAGGTTTAGGAGTGTGTTTATTTGAATGTTTCACCATTCTTCCAGAAGTGCATTTGTGAGGTCAGGCACTGATGTACAGTATCTCCCAAAAGTGAGTACACCACTCACATTTTTGTAAATATAATACATTTTTTCATGTGACAACACTGAAGAAACTACACTTTGCTACAATGTAAAGTAGTGAGTGTACAGCTTGTATAACAGTGTAAATTTGCTGTTCTCTCAAAATAACTCAATAGTCCAATTACCCATTTTCCTCCCCTGGTGTCATGTGACTCTTTAGTGTTACAAGGTCTCAGGTGTGAATGAGCAGCAGGTGTGTTAAATTTGGTGTTACCGCTCTCACTCTCTCATACTGGTCCCTGGAAGTTCAACATGGCACCTCATGGCAAAGAATTGTTGCTCTACATCAAGGTGGCCTAGGCTATAAGAAGATTGCCAAGACCCTGAAACTGAGTTGCAGCATGGTCACCAAGACCATACAGTGGTTTAATAGGACAGGTTCTACTCAGAATATGCCTCACCATGGTCGACCAAAACAAGCTTAGTCAGTGCTCAGTGCTCAGACCATACGCTGCACACTGCATGAAATTGGTCTGCATGGCTGTCATCCCAGAAGCCTCTTCTATAGATGATGCACAAGAAAGCCTGCAAACAGTTTACTGAAGACAAGCAGACTAAGGACATGGATTACTGGAACCATGTCCTGTGGTCTGATAAGACCAAGATAAACGTATTTGGTTCAGATGGTGTCAAGCGTGTGTGGTGGCAACCAAGTGAAGAGTACAAAGACAAGTTTGTCTTGCCTACAGTCAAGCATGGTGGAGGGAGTGTCATGGTCTGGGACTGCCGGCACTGGGAGCTACAGTTAATTGAGGAAACCATGAATGCCAACCTGTACTGTGACATACTAAAGCAGAGCAAGATCACCTCCCTTCAGAGACTGGGCAACAGGGCAGTATTCCAACATGATAACGATTCCAAACACACCTTCACGAAGACCACTGTCTTTCTAAAGAAGCTGAGGGTAAAGGCGATGGACTGGCCAAGCATATCTCCTATTGAGCATCTGTGGGGCATTCTTAAACAGAAGTTGGAGGAGCACAAGTTCTCTAACATCCACCAGCTCTGTGATGTTGTCATTGAGAAGTGGAAGAGGACTCCAGTGGCAACCTGTGAAGCTCTGGCGAACTCCATGCCCAAGTGCTGGAAAATAAAATGGTGACCGCACAAAATATTGACACTTTGGGTCTAATTTGGAAATTTTCACTCAGGGGTGAACTCATTTTTGTTGCCAGCAGTTTAGAAGTTAATGGTGGTGTGTTGAGTTATTTTGAGGGGACAGAAAGTGTACACTGTTATACAAGCTGTATGCTCACTACTTTACATATTGTCACATGAAAACATATAATAAAATATTTACAAAAATGTGAGGGGTTTACTCACTTTTGTGAGATACTGTATATATTTGGTGTTGTTGTTAACAGCAAAGTTGAGCTGCCATAAGTAGTCTTGAAGGTGTAGTGTAGTTATTGTAGTAGCTTTGAGTGTCATATTGCAAGGATGTATCTATATAGACAACCAACAAATTTCAACAAGACAAATATGTGGTGGTAATATAGATAAGTTCAATGAAGTATTAATATGAATACAAGTACACAGCTGCAATAGGTGTTTCTACAAGATCTAGCGTATGTCAAACCAGTGTTCAGCTAAAGATCACACATTACACTTAAAATATTATGCAAGACCATGTATAGTTGCCACTTCACCAAAGAGTGTACAGTGGGGATCGAAAGTTTGGGCACCCCAGGTAAAAATTTGTATTAATGTGCATAACGAAGCCAAGGAAAGATGGAAAAATCTCCAAAAGGCATCAAATTACAGACTAGACATTCTTATAATACGTCCAAAAACGTTAGATTTTATTTCCATCATTTACACTTTCAAAATGACAGAAAACAAAAAAATGGCGTCTGCAAAAGTTTGGGCATCCTGCAGAGTTAATATCTTGTACTGCCCCTTTGGCAAGTATCACAGCTTGTAAACGCTTTTTGTAGCCAGTCAAGAGTCTTTCAATTCTTGTTTGAGGTATCTTTGCCCATTCTTCCTTACAAAAGTCACCCAGTTCTTTGAGATCTCTGGGCTGTCTGTCACGCACTGCTCTTTTAAGGTCTATTCATAGATTTTCAATTATGTTGAGGTCAGGAGATTGTGAAGGCCATGGCAAAACCTTCAGTTTACGCCTCTTGATGTAATCCCCCGTGGATTTCGAGGTGTGTTTAGGATCATTATCCATTTGTAGAAGCCATGCTCTCTTTAACTTCAGCTTTTTCACAGATGGCATCAAGTTACCATCCAAAATTTGCTAAAATTGTATTGAATCCATTTTTCCTTCTACTCGTGAAATGTTCCCTGTGTCACTGGCTGCAATACAACCCCAAAGCATGATTGATCCACCCCCATGCTTAACAGTTGGACAGAGGTTCTTTTCATTAAATTCTGTGCCCTTTCTTTTTCAAACGTACCTTTGCTCATTCTGGCCAAAAAGTTATATTTTAACCTCATCGGTCCACAGAACTTGTTTCCAAAATGCATCAGGCTTGTCTATATGTTCATTTGCAAAGTTCAAACGCTGATTTTTGTGGGGAGGACGTAGAAGAGGTTTTTTTCTGATGACTATTCCATGAAGACCATATTTGTACAAGTATCTCTTTATAGTGGAATAGTGTACCACAACTCCAGTGTCTGCCAGATCTTTCTGGAGGGATTGTGCAGTCAAATGTGGGTTTTGAATTTCTTTTCTCACAATCCTGCGAGCTGTTCTGTCTGATATTTTTCTTGGTCTTCCAGATCTTGCTTTAACTTCCACTGTTCCTGATGACTGCCATTTCTTAATTACATTCCGAACAGAGGATATTGACATCTGAAAACGCTTTGCTATCTTCTTATAGCCTTCTCCAGCTTTGTGAGCGTCAACTATTTTCAGTTTCAGTTTTCTAGACAACTGCTTAGAAGAACCCATGGTGCTGATTTTTGGGGCAAGGTCAGAGGAGTCTGGGCATTTAAAACCTTTGAGATTGACATCACCTGGTCTTCCCAGATGATGATTGAGAACAATCCATGACACTGGCAGGTCTCAGCTTTGCAAAGGGGGCAGTGCATGCTATAAATTCTGCAGGGTGCCCAAACTTTTGCAGACGCCATTTTTTTGTTTTCTGTAATCTTGAAAGTGTACACGATGGAAATAAAATCTAACTTTTTTTTACATATTATAATCTGTAATTTGATGCCTTTTGGAGATTTTTCCATCTTTCCTTGGCTTCGTTATGCACATTAATGTGTACATAAAAAATTCCGCGCCTTACTCAAAAATAATAATTAGTGAACAATATTATATGCTGCTCCTCAAAAACAATAAGAAATTGTACATAAATGAAAGTGAAAATAGAGGGCGCTAGGCCCATACAAATAATGTGTATAGTGCCGTGCACCAATCAACTAAGATTGGCAATTGATTATCAATCCCTAATGGGTAAATGTATAACAAATAAAATCAAAAATAAAGTCACATATATTGCAGACAGCGCTGCACATTGAGAAAAAACACAGCGTGAAATTCCAATGTGATCAATAATAAATGGAAAAAGTCCCGAACAATAAAGAAAATTTTGCAATCCACTTCGTTAGTTGTGATTTTCTTATAAGGAGAGAAAGTGCCACCACCGCTCTTAATAACTTCAATTCCACCCAAGGTGCTTGATATATAAATTGCTCTTACCAGAGCTCGTTGACCATTTTAATGAAAAGATGGTCACACCAGCTTATGCAGGATTGTGCCTGCGCACATGAGGATATGGACAACCGATATACAGATCCAGGAGCTCCACATGGGATATTTATGCAAAAGAAGAAAGCCAGGAAGACCAATAGCGTGATAAAGTTTATTTAAAAATCTTAAAAAAACATAAAAACAGCCAAATGGCCTCTTACTTTGGGGGGTGCCCACCCGGCACTGAGGCTACGGACTTGTTACCGCCAATCTGCGGTTTCAAATTTGGGATTCGAAGGGGGGTGGAAGCCACCGCTATCTCACCGCTAATGGATCCTTGCCGACACTCCACAGCGCAGGGGGGACGTCACGTGACCAGGACTGCCTCCGACGTACGTTTCGTTATGCTAACGTCATCAGGGGGCGTGCCTGGTCACTAAAGCATCATGGTATTTGTAGTATGTACGGGCCGGTAATTGGTTGAATGGAAAATCAAATGTAAGTTCAGCCTCGGTGCCGCGATAACACTCACAAATATACAGCGAACATATAAACAGGTCCTATATCTTGTAACTCTATAAACAAAGGTATATTTTACATATAAAAATATAAAAATAGTAATGAAAAAACCCGCAATTAGAAATTTGAAAAAAGAGGGGATAACATGGTTTTACAAAGAAGCGCTACTCTCGCATCCCTCCGGACGTGCAAGATCACTATAATATAACTCAGATACGATATAAGGCAACTCTCAGCACATTAATTAGGTACATCATTGTCTATGATAGCACCAAAGATGAAAAATAATGTTTAACCAGACCATAAAAAAGGGTTTCCCTACCTCCCTCTAGAGGTGCATCTTTCGTCCAAAACCCAAAGCATGGATAAGGATAAAGCCATATATAAATAAAAATCAATTCAAACTAAAAAAATAAGATTCAATGTGGTACTAATTTATGATAGATATACAAGTTATACCAGTTCTAAAAATTAGATTTAAAACGTTATAAAATAGTGAACAAAATAGTGAAAAAAGATTTTTTGTTCTGAAAACTCCCAAAACAAATTTGGCAGAAAATTGGGTTAATCATCAGTCAAAAAACAGTTGAGATCAAGTTCAACGTTTAGTCCTGATGGTTGCATGGTACGTAGTTTGTGTACCCATTTCATTTCATTTTGTGAAACACTCCGCAGCATGTGTGTGCCTCGCCAATTTCTATCAATTTTGTCTATACCATAAAAAGTGCAGAGGCTAGGGTCACTTTCATGATGGCTGGCAAAATTTTTTGACACGCTGTGGTTAGGAAAACTCTTTTTAATATTCGCTAAATGTTCGTTGATACGAATCTTTAATTGACGTGTAGTTCTTCCCACGTACTGTAAATTACAGGGACATTCGAGCACATATGTAACGTGATCAGATCCACATGTGATCAGGGGTTTAATTTTGAAAAAGTCTCCTGTCACATTGGATCTGAACTCCGTTTTTTTCTTTTTATCACCAGGATTACGTGTGGTTCTACAGGCTTTGCATCTTGTGCAATGGTGGAAACCAGATCCATCCAAGAAAGTGACCAACTTCTTTGGTGGATCGGGAACATTGGGAGCAATTTTATTCCTAAGACCTGGAGCCCTCTTATAAATACATTTTGGCACTTTTGGGATGGATGTGATAAGATCTTTATCCTTCCTCAAAATGTGCCAATGACGTTTGAACACTGATTCCACTTGGCGATATTGCCTATGGAACCCAGAGATGAAAGGCACTTCATTTTTATACTCTTTCTTGGGTTTAGGGACCAACAATGATTGTCTATCCAAAACCGCCACTTGGTCATAAGCTAGTTTCAATGTTACCTCAGAATACCCTTTCTCTAAAAATCTGGTGGTTAGGAGCTTGGCCTGAATCTCAAAATCTTCTTCAATGTCACAGTTGCGTTTCAACCGCATAAATTGTCCTTTGGGGATTGCCCCTATCCAGGAGGGATGGTGGCAACTATGAGTGGGTACAAACCCGTTCCTGTCCGTAGGCTTAAAATAAGTGAGCGTTAGGAATTTAGAGTCACTCTTTTTTTTGGTAAGATCCAAATAATTTACAGAGAGAATACTGGTTTCAGCTACAAACGTAAGACCATAATTATTTTGATTCATTTGTGTTATAAAAATCTTAAGACATTCTTCAGATCCCTCCCAAAAGAGGATAATGTCATCGATGTAGCGCTTATAAAATCTCAATGACTCAGGTCGATTCGAAAAAATTGTTTCGTGCTCCCACTTGTTCAAAACAACATTCGCGACACTGGGTGCGTAACATGCACCCATGGCTACACCACCAACTTGATTAAATACAAATTTTTACCTGGGGTGCCCAAACTTTCGATCCCCACTGTATACTGGTAGAAAGCCTTATTTACTTCCTTCTTTTAGATGTTGGATATCGTCATCCCTTATTAGTATGTCTTGTGGCACACAAAAAAAAATACAATAACCATGAACAAATGGCTCCAGTGTGGATCTGCTCACACCTAAGGTGCTCCTGTGTAACAGGCCCCGTTGCGCCACTGCTCCTCTCACTCTCTATGGGCGATTCAGTGCCATGTTGCGTTCCATGTTGGAACGCATACGGAGCTCATGTGATGACGTCATCGCCTGGCACCATGATGCGTTCCAGCTTGGAACATGGAAGTGCATCTTATACAGTCTATTCAAATCTCACTGCAATGCACTACACCTGATCTCCTGCCTATAAAGGCATGCATAGGAGATACAGGCGTTGTTCTATTATTGCCAGTCTTAGTGTCAGCCGTAGACACAGGCTTAGCCTGTCAGCTCAGCCATGCTGCTGTCCTTCCTCCCTTTGCCGGGAACACCGCTCCAGGAAACAACTACTACTTTGCTGCTAAGACTTCCTACAACAACTATATTGCTGGGAACTACCTTCATGCCATGAACATATTGCACTATGGACATTCCATGTCCTGCAAACGGATAAGTAGACATTCCTTCACTTGTAGTTCTATGGGAAGATCTAATGCTAATGATTCATCTATTACAATTGTACTATTACAAATACTGTGTGGATATTACTATATCTTCTGGGAGATAATAATGTACTAAAGCTTATTGCAAGGGAGTACCTTAAAGGGACAGCTACCTCTAAATCATTATAGCAATAATTACCTGAGCTATACTGCCTCTCATATGTGTGCATTGCTACATCTATAATAACAGCTCATGTCAACAACTATATTTACCTGAGCTATACCGCCTCTCATGTAAAGACAAGAGGTACTCCCGCGCTGTCAGAAGATCCTACTAAGTGAAAATGGGGCAGTGTTTAAGCTAAAGGGGACACTGCTGCAGACACCTAGTGATCTATCCTAAATAGAAAAAAGGTGTCAAATGAAAAAAGGTGATGGTGTCTGCGCTGTGTAACAGAGACAGGGGGGGGGGGGGAGATGGATAATGTGACTATAATACACTCGATATGCATAAAAAAGTGTCTATATAGACTACCAAATATTTCAGATCTCTGCCTGGATCGATAAGTGAAACAAATATCTCAGAAAAAACATAAATTACAATAAAGTGAGTGCCACACTATACACAAACAAATAAATAATGCATAAATATATAGGCCCGGATTCACGTACGAGTTACGCCGGCGTATCTCCATATACGCCGTCGTAACTCTGAGTCCGAGCAGTCGTATCTATGCGCCTGATTCTTAGAATCAGTTACGCATAGATTTGTATAAGATCCGACCGGCGTAAGTCTCTTACGCCGTCGTATCTTAACTGCATATTTACGCTGGCCGCTATGGGCGTGTACGTTGATTTACGCCTAGAAATTTGTAAATCAGCTAGATACGCCAATTCACGAACGTACGCCCGGCCGACGCAGTACAGATACGCCGTTTACGTTAGGCTTTTCCCGGCGTAAAGTTACCCCTGCTATATGAGGCGTACATGAGGCGTACCAATGTAAAGTATGGACATCGGGCCAGCATCGAATTTTTCACGTTTTATGTCGTTTGCGTAACTCGTTCGCGAGTAGGGCTGTCCGTCATTTACGTTCACATCGAAAGCATTGGCTTCTTGCGGGTTAATTTGGAGCATGCGCACTGGGATACTTTCACGGACGGCGCATGCGCCGTTCGTAAAAAGCGTCATTTACGTGGGGTCACATTAACCACTTAAGCTCCGGACCAATACGCTGTCTAAAGACCAGAGGTGTTTTTACAATTTGGCAATGCGCTGCTTTAACTGGTAATTGCGCGGTCATGCAATGTTGTACCGAAACGAAACTTGCGTCCTTTTCTTCCCACAAAGAGAGCTTTATTTTGATGGTATTTGATCGCCTCTGCGATTTTTATTTTTTGCGATATAAACGCAAAAAGACCGTAAATTTTGAAAAAAAATGATTTTTCTTATAACAAAAAGTAAAAAAAATCGAATAAACTAAATTTTAGTCAAACATTTAGGCCAAAATGTATTCAGCCACATGTCTTTAGTAAAAAAAATCGCAATAAGCGTATATTTATTGGTTTTCGCAAAAGTTATAGCGTCTACAAACTAGGGTACATTTTCTGGAATTTACACAGCTTTTATTTTATGACTGCCTATCTCATTTCTTGAGGTGCTAAAATGGCAAGGCAGTACAAAACCCCCCCAAATGACCCCATTTTGGAAAGTAGACACCCCAAGGAAACTGCTGAGAGGCATGTTGAGTCCATTGAATATTTAATTTTTTTGTCCCAAGTGATTGAATAATGACGAAAAAAAAAAAAAAAAAAAATGTTTACAAAAAGTTGTCACTAAATGATATATTTCTCACACATGCCATGGTTATATGTGGAATTGCACCCCAAAATACATTCTGCTGCTTCTCCTGAGTACGGGGATACCACATGTGTGGGACTTTTTGGGAGCCTAGCCGCATACGGGGCCCCAAAACCCAAGCACCGCCTTCAGCATTTCTAAGGGCACAAATTTTTGATTTCACTCCTCACTACCTATCAAGGTTTCGAAGGCCATAAAATGCCAAAATAGCAAAAAAAAAAACCAAATGACCCCATTTTGGAAAGTAGACACCCTAAGCTATTTGCTGAGAGGCATGTCGAGTCCATGGAATATTTTATATTTTGACACAAGTTGCGGGAATATGACAAACTGATTTTTTTTTGCACAAAGTTGTCACTAAATGATATATTGCTCACACATGCCATAGTTATATGTGGAATTGCACCCCAAAAGACATTCTGCTGCTTCTCCCGAGTACGGGGATACCACATATGTGGGACTTTTTGTGAGCCTAGCCACGTACGGGGCCCCGAAAACAAAGCACCGCCTTCAAGATTTCTAAGGGCATACATTTTTGATTTCACTCCTCACTACCTATCACTACCTATCACAGTTTTGAAGGCCATAAAATGCCAAGATGTCACACAACCCCCCCAAATGACCCCATTTTGGAAAGAAGACACCCCAAGCTATTTGCTGAGAGGCATGTTGAGTCCATGGAATATTTAATTTTTTTGCCCCAAGTCACTGAATAATGACCAAAAAAAAAAAAATACAAAACGTTGTCACTAAATGATATATTTCTCACACATGCCACGGTTATATGTGGAATTGCACCCCAAAATACATTCTGCTGCTTCTCCTGAGTACGGGGATACCACATGTGTGGGACTTTTTGGGAGCCTAGCCGCGTACGGGACCCCGAAAACCAATCACCGCCTTCAGGATTTCTAAGGGCATAAATTTTTGATTTCACTCCTCACTACCTATCACAGTTTCGAAGGCAATAAAATGCCAAAACAGCACAAAACCCCCCCAAATGACCCCATTTTGGAAAGTAGACACCCCAAGCTATTTGCTGAGAGGCATGTTGAGTCCATGGAATATTTAATTTTTTTGCCCCAAGTCACTGAATAATGACCAAAAAAAAAAAAATACAAAACGTTGTCACTAAATGATATATTTCTCACACATGCCACGGTTATATGTGGAATTGCACCCCAAAATACATTCTGCTGCTTCTCCTGAGTACGGGGATACCACATGTGTGGGACTTTTTGGGAGCCTAGCCGCGTACGGGGCCCCGAAAACCAAGCACTGCCTTCAAGATTTGTGTGAGTGAAATCAAAAATTTATGTCCTTAGAAATCTTGAAGGCGGTGCTTGGTTTTCGGGGTCTCATACGCGGCTAGGCTCCCAAAAAGTCCCACACATGTGGTATCCCCGTACTCAGGAGAAGTAGCAGAATGTATTTTGGGGTGCAATTCCACATATAACCATGGCATGTGTGAGAAATATATCATTTAGTGACAATATTTTGTACATTTTTTTATTTTAATTTTTTTTGGTCATGATTCAATCACTTGGGGCAAAAAAATTAAATATTCCATGGACTCAACATGCCTCTCAGCAAATAGCTTGGGGTGTCTACTTTCCAAAATGGGGTCATTTGGGGGTTTTTTGTGCTATTTTGGCATTTTATGGCCTTCGAAACTGTGATAGGTAGTGAGGAGTGAAATCAAAAATTTGCGCCCTTAGAAATGCTGAAGGCGGTGCTTGGTTTTCGGGGTCCCGTACGCGGCTAGGCTCCCAAAAAGTCCCAAACATGTGGTATCCCCGTACTCAGGAGAAGCAGCAGAATGTATTTTAGGGTGCAACTCCACATATAACCATGGCATGTGTGAGCAATATATCATTTAGTGACACATTTTTCTTTTTTTTTTTTTTTTTCTCATTATTCAATCACTTTGGACAAAAAAAAAAAAAATCAATGGACTCAACATGCCTCTCAGCAGTTTCCTTGGGGTGTCTTCTTTCCAAAATGGGGTCATTTGGGTTTTTTTTGTGCTATTTTGGCATTTTATGGCCTTCGAAACTGTGATAGGTAGTGAGGAGTGAAATCAAAAATTTACACCCTTAGAAAGCCTGAAGGCGGTGATTGGTTTTTGGGGTCCCGTACGCGGCTAGGCTCCCAAAAAGTCTCACACATGTGGTATCCCCGTACTCAGGAGAAGCAGCAGAATGCATTTTGGGGTGTAATTCCACATATGCCCATGGCATGTTTGAGCAATATATCATTTAGTGACAACTTTGCGCAAAAAAAAATATATATATATATATATATTTATATTTCCCGCAACTTGGGTCAAAATCTAAAATATTCCATGGACTTAAGATGCCTCTCAGCAAATAGCTTGGGGTGTCTACTTTCCAAAATGGGGTCATTTGGGGGGGTTTTCAATTGTCCTGGCATTTTATGCACAACAATTAGAAGCTTATGTCACACATCACCCACTCTTCTAACCACTTGAAGAAAAAGCCCTTTCTGACACTGTTTGTTTACATAAAAACATATTATTTTTTTGCAAGAAAGTAAAGTTGAACCCCCAAACATTATATATTTTTTTAAAGCAAAGGCCCTACAGATTAAAATGGTAGGTGTTGCAAAAAAAATTTCCACACAGTATTTGCGCAGCGTTTTTTCAAACGAATTTTTTGGGGAAAAAATACACTTTTTTTATTTTAAAGCACTAAAACACACTATATTGCCCAAATTATTGATGAAATAAAAATTATGATCTTAGGCCGAGTACATGGATACCAAACACGACATACTTTAAAATTGCGCACAAACGCGCAGTGGCGACAAACTACATACATTTTTAAAAGCCTTTAAAAGCCTTTACAGGTTACCACATTAGATTTACAGAGTAGGTCTACTGCTAAAATGACTGCCCTCGATCTGCCCTTCGCGGTGATACCTCACATGCATGGTGCAATTGCTGTTTACATATGACTCCAGACGGACGCTTGCGTTCGTCTTTGCGCAAGAGCAGGGGGGGACAGGGATGCTTTTTTTTTTTTTTTTTTTTTTTTATATATTTATTTCGCTTTTTTTATTTTATTTGTTAACTGTTCCTTCCATTTATTTATTTTTTTACCATTTTTATTGTTATCTCAGGGAATGTAAATATCCCTTATGATAGCAATAGTTAGTGACAGGTACTCTTTTTTTTTTTTAAATGGGGTCTATTAGACCCTAGATCTTTCCTCTGCCCTCAAAGCATCTGACCACACCAAGATCGGTGTGATAAAATGCTTTCCCATATTCTCAATGGCGCCGTTTATATCTGGGGGGGGGGACATTCCCTCCCACTGAATGTAAAAGCAGTCTAGAGGCTAATTAGCCGCTAGGACTGCTTTTACATGAAAGCCGACCGCTGGCTGAAAAGAATGATACCAAGATGATGCCTAAACCCGCAGGCATCATTCTGGTATAACCATTCAAAGTCCTGCAACATACCAGTACGTTGATGGTTCTTGTTGGACATGTATTGTAATCTTTTTTTTTTTCATGCAGTCTGTTGGCTGAACAAAAAAAAGATTGATCGGTGGGTATGCCCACCATTAGAATACCTCCCTTCATCCACCCACTTCTAATGATGGGCATACATGCACCATTTATATATGCCGAAGCATGGGGGCATCCTCCCGCAAAAAAGTTATGCCGCGTACGGTCGGACTTTTCTATGCCGCGTACACACGGTCGGACTTTTCTATGCCGTGTACACATGGTCAGACTTTTCCACAGGAAAGCCTCCGTAGGAATGTCAACCGTATGTACGCGGCATTAGGAGCAAAATCGCTCCTCCGCCCCTAATGCCCCCATGCTCCGGCATATATGCTCTTTTTTGAACTGTAGTGGTGAAATCACCTCCTACAGCATTGGAGTCGCGGCTTTATATATCGTGGGAGCAAACGCTGTTGCTGTCACGCTAAATAAATCCGCACTGCAACTGAATGGCGTACCTGCTAAGCAAATGATGGTTAACATTAAAACAAAGTAACATTCCAGTATAACAGTAAGATCATACCATACCTGCAAAGCAAATACCTATAAAAAACATAGTAAAAAATAAAACATTTTTTAACGCAACCTGTGCCTAAAATATATATATATGCCAAAGCATGGGGGCATCCTCCCGCAAAAAAGTTATGCCGCGTACGGTCGGACTTTTCTATGCCGCGTACACACGGTCGGACTTTTCTATGCCGTGTACACATGGTCAGACTTTTCCACGGGAAAGCCTCCGTAGGAATGTCAACCGTATGTACGCGGCATTAGGAGCAAAATCGCTCCTCCGCCCCTGCTGCCCGCATGCTTCGGCATATATGCTCTTTTTTTTAACTGTGGTGGTGAAATCACCTCCTACAGCACTGGAGTCGTGGCTTTATATATCGTGGGAGCAAACGCTGTTGCTGTCAAGATAAATAAGTCCGCGCAACAGCTGAATGGCGTACCTGAAAACAGTAAAATAAATTACATACCTGAAAAGCAAGCATGAAAAAACATAACAACAATAAAACTTTGCAGAATAGAATACAGTAAAAAAGAGCAGAACAATAGAGAGAGAATAGAGAGGGAGAGAACAATAAAACGACAACTATTTTTGGTTTTTTTATTTTATATTTTTTTGTGTGTTTTTATTTTTTACTTTTTTTTTTTTTTTTTTTAACACTTTTTTTTGTAACTGTGAACTGTAACTTCAACTTTTCGGTTCCAGGTTTGGGTCTCTCAAAATGCGATGGCATCTTGGGAGACCCTGTGTGAGTGTGCCTAGCCTGTGAAATGTTTCACCCTACACTAATAATTAACGTGTGTGTGGAAGCGTTCAAAACATTCACCAATACAAAGACCAGGATTGCCAGGACATTTGGGACAAAAATAACGGGTGTCACGCCTAAATCCGCGCTTGGTACAGACACGACATTTTCTTTGGGGGGCTCGTTGGGTAGGGGTACTCGGGAGGACATAAGAAAAATGCCTCTCATGCAGTCGGCTTACTGCATTTGGTAGGAGATGGTGAGGTACAATACCGCCTGGATACAGGAGTTCTGTGATGATATCCCTCTGGAATTGAAGGAAGGATTCATTCCGTCCTGAAGCTCTGTATACGACATGAGCATTCAGTAGAGCCAATTGAAATAAATGTAGAGACACTTTTTTGTACCAGCGTCTCGTCTTACGGGCAATATGATACGGCGCCATCAACTGGTCGTTGAGGTCCACCCCTCCCATATTAAGGTTATATTCGTGGACACAGAGGGGTTTCTCCACAACACCAGTCGCCGTACGAATTTGGACTGTCGTGTCTGCGTGAAGGGTGGTAAGAACGAAAACATTCCTATTGTCCCGCCACTTCACAGCGAGCAAATTTTTACATCTGCAGCAGGCTCTCGCCCCCGGCCTAACACGGGCATCTACAAGCCGCTGGGGGAAGCCCCGGCGATTAGGTCGCACGGTGCCACATGCTCCAATCTGTTGATCAAATAAGTGGCTAAAAAGTGGCACGCTGCTGTAAAAATTGTCCACATACAAATGGTACCCCTTTCCGAATAAGGGTGACACCAAGTCCCAAACAATCTTGCCAGCGCTCCCCATGTAATCTGGGCATCCTTCCGGCTCTACCTGACTATCTTTTCCCTCGTAAACCCTAAAGCTCCATGTGTAGCCTGTGGCCCTGTCACAGAGCTTATAGAGCTTGACCCCGTATCTGGCACGCTTGCTGGGAAGGAACTGTTTGAAAGACAAGCGGCCAGCAAATTTAATCAGGGACTCATCAACGCATACAACCTGCTGGGGATTAAACAAGGCTGCAAAACGTTCGTTGAAATGGTTTACGAGGGGCCGAATTTTGTAGAGCCGGTCAAATTCAGGGTCTCCACGTGGACGACAAAGTGCATTGTCACTGAAATGCAGGAACCGCAGGATCGCCTCGTATCGTCTCCTGGCCATGTGAGCAGAGAAAATGTACATATGGTCAATGGGATGTGTGGACCAATACATCCGCAATGACGGAAATTTGTGTATGCCCATGTTGAGGGTAAGGCCCAGAAAGGTCTTAAATTCGGAAACCTCGAGAGGTTTCCATTCTTTGGCAAGGCGAGACTGGGGGTTAGCGGCGATGTAAGTACCAGCATATAAATTGGTCTGGTCCACAATAGATCTATAGAGATCTTCCGTGAAATACAGCGAATAAAAATCAAGTGACATAAAGTTCGCTGTATCCACCTGAATACCGGGTTGGCCAGTGAATGGGGGAAGTACAGGTGCTGTAGAAGTGGTGGGGACCCAATCAGGATAGGCAAATTCTACAGGAAGGGCACTATGGGCACGACGGGCCTGTCTCTGTCTTTTTCTTGGTGGCAGCGGGACACTACTTGTGCTTGCCACATCGCCAGCTTCAACTGCACTTATGGGACTCGCCACGTCACCAAGTGTTACTGCAGTGCTGGATAAACGACCAGGGTGTACTAGGCCGCTGGTGCTTGCCAATTCACCAGAAGGAATAGCGGCGCTAGTACTGGATCTCTGCTCCATACGAGGGTCCTGCGGTTCTTGCTGCTCAACAACATCAGAATGGGATCGGGTACGCCTGGCCTTAGCAGGGACCTCAACTTCGTCGTGCGAGCTATCTGACATGGAGCCGCTGTCGTAAATGGGTTCATATTCTGAGCCAGAATCTGTCAGATGCGTGACCTCCTCCTCTTCACTATCTGACATGCACATGAACTCCAAGGCCTGCTTATCATTGTACCTTCGGTTTGCCATTTTGGACTCTAAATTTAGTGGTACAATGGTAAGGATTCACAGGTAAAAAAAGCACCTGACTATAGAAAAGCAAATGTAGAAAACGCTTCAAAAAAAACTGTAAGCGATCGCAGGGATCAGGCCTGTCTCTGCGAACGCTGCAGTTATGTGTCTTGTGTTTTGTAAGTGACAGTGATCGATCGATACTGCACTTGGGTGGGTTGGGCTGGGCAGAGGGGGAAAACGCAGGTGCTAGCGGGTATCTGGGCTGATTCCGCTAACAATGCGTTTTTGGGTACCCTAAACTGCTGGGTACGCTAGTATAGATCTGATCAGATCAGGTATCGATCCGTTCAGATCCTATACCACTAAGGGGGGTGTATGCTTAGCGAGTGGGTGTAAGCGGTACTGGCTCTAACCTAACGCTGCCTGGGGTGACGCAGACCCTGACTGGCGCTAAAATTAAATTTATATCACCCGCCGGGTGATCAGGGGGTTAAACCTATTGGGTTATATACGGCGGGTGCTCTGATGCTATAAACAGCAAACTAACCAACCAGCGTCAACCGTAACACTTATACGGTGATCACTGGTGAAAGGGTTAACTAGGGGGCAATCAGGGGGTTAAAACCTTTATTCGGTAATATATGGGGGTACCTAACGCTTTCTAAAAACCTGGTGGCGAACCTAAAATAACTAAATAACTAACTGGCTAACCACGTCACCAGTGACACTTATACAGTGATCAGTGGTGAAAGGGTTAACTCTAGGGGCAATCAGGGGTTAAAACCTTTATTTATGGGGGTACCTAACGCTATATAAACCTGGCGGCGAACCTCAAAAAAAACTAACTGCCTAGCGGCAACAGTGACACTAATACAGCGATCAGAAACCGATCGCTTAGTGACACTGGCAATAGGGGTGAAAGGGTTAACTCTAGGGGCAATCAGGGGTTAAAACCTTTATTTATGGGGGTACCTAACGCTATATAAACCTGGCGGCGAACCTCAAAAAAAACTAACTGCCTAGCGGCAACAGTGACACTAATACAGCGATCAGAAACCGATCGCTTAGTGACACTGGCAATAGGGGTGAAAGGGTTAACTCTAGGGGCAATCAGGGGTTAAAACCTTTATTTATGGGGGTACCTAACGCTATATAAACCTGGCGGCGAACCTCAAAAAAAACTAACTGCCTAGCGGCAACAGTGACACTAATGCAGCGATCAGAAACCGATCGCTTAGTGACACTGGCAATAGGGGTGAAAGGGTTAACTTTAGGGGCAATCAGGGGTTAAACCTTTATTGGGGGGGGGGGTAGGGGGCTACCCTGGACCTAAAGGGGCCTAAACCTAACTGCCCTGACACTTTTTTCTGTCACACTGACACTAAAAGCAGTGATCAGAAAATAAATGATCACTGCAATCAGTGACACTGTGACAGGGGGTGATCTGGGGGTGCTGGGGGGGTGATCGGGGGGGGTTATGTGCCTATGTGTGCTGTGTCAGTGTGCTGTTGGTGCAACTCACAGTACAGACGTCTTCTCTCCTCTGGAATCAAACGAAAAGACCGCCAGAGGGGAGAAAACGTCACTTCCTCCCTGCCTGTGTTTACAGTTACACAGGCAGGGAGGGCTCTGCTGGAATTTCATTCGCCGAGGGAGATCGAGAGGGGACGGCTGGAAACCAATAGCCGCCCCCTCCTCCCGGACCTCCCGTACACCGTTCCCGGCCGCCGCATGTACCGGAGGGGGTCCCGATCGGACCCCCGAACCGAGGTAAGGCGGGGACGTACCTATACGCCCATGTGCCTGTACGTGCCATATTGTGGACGTATATGTACATGCGGTGGTCGGGAACTGGTTAAATTTACATAACACATGCCCACATCTACCACATTTGAATTAGGCGGGCTTACGCTTACGCCGGCCTATTTACGCTACACCGCCGCAACTTTGGTTTAAGAATACGGCACTTGCCTGTCAAAGTTGCAGAGGTGTAACGTAAATAGGATACGTTACGCCCGCACAAAGATACGCGATTCTACGTGAATCCGGGCCATTGACTTAATATAATAAATTAATGTAAGAGTCAAGCAAAATCAGCATGGAATACGTGCAAAAAATATATTATATATAATAATATAATAAATAAATATATGTGGAAAGTCTCTGAGTGGTGGTCCAAAAAAAAAAAGTGTTGAGAAATGCTTCAGTGTGCAAAGGACACCTCTTGTGACTTCTTAGCAGTTTTACCTCACAGCTGTAGCTTTAGGCCTCATTCAAACAGGCGGACTCCGCCTGCTCCCGTCAGCTCAGCGGGAGATCTGTCCACAGATCTCCGCTGAGCTGACGGATGACAAGCTCCTCTCTGCTCACTGAGCGGGGAGGGGCTGTATCCTATGGAGCGATCTGATGAAGACGGACAGCACGATCCGCATGGACGGATGGGGACGTGACCCCCATACGTCTGTTTTTAGCGGATCGGATCGGGTCGGATGTCAGCGGACATGTCTCCGCTGACATCCGACGCTCCATAGCGATGCATGGAGCGGCCGTTCAGGTCCATGACAGGCGGACCTGAACAGCCCGTCGTGTGAATGAGGCCTTAAGGACCTGATAATTCTCAAGGGATACACATCCGATAATATAATCAGCCAGGTGGTAGGAAACCCAAACCAGTGAGTTTCTAATTTAGCTCTTACACCAGCTAGACTAAATGCCCAGCAGATATAGAGAGATTCTCTGAGTGGTGAATCCAGGAAACCAGCACAGGTGTTGGGGGGTAAAAAACTCCAAAAGTGCACACACCTCTAGTGATGCCAAGCAGCTTACCTCAAAGCTGCTTTAATGACAGCTTATAGAACCTCATGTGTCACAGCAGATACTGCGATGAGCTCATATGCGGTCAGGGGAATCACTCTCGGATGATACCATGTGGAAAGAAAAGGGATGTATATAGTATAACTCTGTTACCCCAAAGTATACTCAGATGGTAAACACACTACTGCACCCACATGGAACAATGAATAGCGGGCTTGTCCCCACGAGCGCCGAGCTTGAAAAAATCCTTATGTCCCTCTTAGATCTCTCCTACTCCCAGTGTGCAGCAAAGCGTACTCGAAGGGTGGCAGTATGGTCAAGGAAAAAAGGAAAGGAAGCACATCGCGTAATCCCATAAAAAATTGTGCACATTTATTGGTAAAAAACGGTAAAAAACACTCACATATACTTCAGCTATATGATCGGTGACACTTGCAAGCTGCCTGCCGTCAGAGTGCTGGGTCTAGTGCTCCAATCCCGACGCGTATCGTCACATCACGTGACTTCATCAGGGTATCATGCCCGACATGAGTACACATCCTCGTAGTCCTTGTCCTAATTATTTGAACTTGTTCGCTCTAACTTTTCTATGCTAGGGGTTGATGTTATTCCATAGCATCTCCCCTAGTGGCCTTAATACATCTCTATATGCCAAAGGTGATATGATGTAGAGAACCCCCAAACTCCTGTTACGAGGAGAAACGCCTGGGGTCCCTTACTGATAATCACCTGCAATGCAGTGGTGTATTGGGATATTGTTCTTGGACTAATTTTAAACGCTCAGCTCTGGTCGCATGCTGTAATGCGTCCATGCTTAGTAGATCAACGACTTTCTTTATGTGACAGATGATGTATAGATCCCTCAAACTCCTGTTGCAAGGAGTGACGCCTAGGGCCTAATACTGAGTTGTAGCATAGGGAATCGCATTGAAGTCCTTGCTAACCGCAGTTGTGGTTCACTCCGTTCAAAAACATCATAGGAACCCTGCGAGAAAGCACAGCGCTTAATGATATCATCCCCACTAAACTGTTGAAAGAATGTGCCGATATTGTGGCACCGGTTATCACGTTTAAGGAAGGCATAGCCCCGACTCTGCTGAAACAAGGCATAATTAAACCCATTCTAAAAAAAAACACCCTCGACCCCAAAGACCCAAATAATCATCGACCCATAACAGGCCTAAACATTCTCTCCAAGGTAATGGAGAAAGTAGTAGTGCAACAGCTACAACATCATTTAGACACCCACAGACTATTGGATCCACTTCAATCGGGTTTCCGTCCTGGTCACGGAACAGAAACAGCACTTCTCAAAATATGGGATGACGCTCTCGAAGCAGCAGACGAAGAAGAATCTTGTCTTCTGGTACACTTGGACCCGAGTGCAGCTTTTGATACAGTAGACCACAAATTGTTGCTGACTCGCCTAGCTGAAGTAGCTAGAGTGGCAGAATCCGATCTGCGTTGGTTCTCCTCTTTTCTGGAAAATCGATCACAGATAGTGAAACTAGGTTCTTTCACTTCTGAAAAACGTACCGTGTCATGCGGAGTCCCTCAAGGGTCACCCTTGTCACCCATACTATTCAATATCTATCTCTGCCCTCTCCTCAAAATCATCAGCAACCAGAATTTACTCTACCATTCCTACGCGGATGACACCCAACTCTACTTTCGCATCAGCGATAAAAAGGATCATTATCTCGGACTAGAGAGATGCCTTACTCTTACTCTTCACGCCAACTGAAAGAGACTTGCCATGACAACATGGACACCCCCGCCCATTTTGGGACAAACCATCACCCCTAGCACCAAAGTCAAAAGTCTCGGAGTCACTTTTGACTTCTACATGACAATGGATGCACAAATAAGTTTAGTAGTCAGCGGATCCCACCATCTGCTGCACCTGCTGCGTAGACTCATTCCCTTTATCCCAAAAGAAGACATAGCAGTCGTGGTGGGAACGATAATCAACTCCAGACTCGACTATGCAAACGCCCTTTACATCGGACTACCAAAGTACCAAATCTCTCGTCTACAAGTTGTCCAGAATACGGCGGCACAGCTTGTAACAGGAAAAAAACCCTGGGAATCAATTTCCCCCTCCCTTAGATCCCTTCATTGGTTGCCCGTAAAAGACAGAATTACGTTTAAGACACTCTGCCTAACGCACAAATGTGTTCAACGAAGTGCGCCCCAATATCTATGTGAAAAATTCAAATGTCACAACCCCATTCGCATTCTCCGTTCGACCAACCAAAATCTACTTCAGATACCCAAGGCCAGATACAAGTCCAAAGCAGAACGAAGATTTGCAGTCCAAGGACCTAGACTGTGGAACGCTTTACCAACCAGCATCCGAATGGAAGTGAATCACCAGGCCTTCAGAAAAAAACTCAAAACCCATCTATTCTGAAGGCAACGTATAGGAGGAAACGGAAACCAAGCGCCCTGAGGCAAATTTGTGTGGCAAGTCTCTAGCAAGAGACAAGTTGCAGTGGTGAGCCTACAGCAAGAGCTCTGCAAGTCTACAGCATAAAAATTCATTCACAGTGACCCATGTGGTGTGATGACTATTGCACAGCATAACTGAACCAGAACTTACAGCAGACTTGCAGAATATTTGCAAAGAAAGTTGATCTGGAGTCATGCAATGCAGACTGCAATTGTGCAACAAACTTGTGAAGCCTGGCAAGACTAGCAATAGCTTAGCAAGTCATTTTCAAACTTGCAGCACAATTGCTTGCTATCTGAGAGGTAACCATTTGTTTGAACTGCAAAAAGCTAAAATCTGATTGGTGGAAATATATTTCTACATTAGCGTTATGCATTTGGGCTCTTTCACACAGGCTGACCGTATGTCCGCTTTTTCATCCACTGTTTACGGATGAAAAAGGGACATACAATGATCCCTATGAGACTCGATCTCATCCGGATCCACAATCCTCCGATTCTGCAGATGGAGGAAAACCCTTTTTTTCCATCCGTCTGCGAATCGGATCGGGTGAACACGGACAGACAGTCCGTGTTCATCCGATCCCCCCATAGGGGAGAGCGGAGATCTGACAGGGCGGTCCCTGCACAGTGTGCGAGGACCGCCCTGTCATCCACCGGCTCAGCGGGGATCAGTGGAGCGATCCCCGCTGAGCATGGGGAGGTTCACATGGCGGATCATCACAGATCCGTCCCGTGTGAAAGAGCCCTTACACTGCTTTGTGTGTGTTTTGTTTCTCTCTATGTTGACATTGGTTGAAAAGTCAAGATATACTCCAACGTTTTCATAAGTGCCTCATACCCACCTAGTTCATATATGAAGGATCCTTGTCAGCATAACCTGTAGATGAAATTGAACACACTGTAAACACACTAAAGGTAAAACTCTTACGGTTGTTTTTCTAAGTGCACACAATAAGAGCTAGTACTAAACTACTAATTATAAAGCCAAATATTCAATCATATAAAAATGTGAAAGACTTCTATGTGGGTTTTCATTACCCACATCTGAAGGTAAAGTACTTATGAGAAAACCTTAATCTTCAGAATCCTATAATTACATGTATGCCTTTTTCCCAAGGAGCCTATTCAATTTCACTTCAGATTTCTTTAATGAATTTGTCAACATAGCTTCCCCTGGCAGCAGGCTCCCTGCTCTGTGTAAGCAGATTTTTAGGTTGTCTGAATGATATTCACCAAATAATTAAATCCCAAGTGTTTGTCATCAATACCGACAGGGAAGTAAATATTTTAAAATGCAGATACTGTGTATTAATTTTAGTAATTTTCATTTAGTAAATGTCAAATTGTTTTATGTTGATAAAACATACAATGAGCATACTGGCAGTTCTTACTGCTCACATTTAAGTACATGCACACAAAAAAAAGTTTCTGTGATCAAATCAATTAATTTTTAATTGCCTAAGGGTGACTGTAAGGAATAATTTTGATTCAGGATCCACTCGCTCTCCAGTCCAACCTGGCTGCCTACTTTGGGTACCCGGGGACAGATCTGAACTTACACTGTTGTATTGCCAATTCTATTCAAAGATGTATTAATTGTTTTCAAAATTGTATAGGCAAGCAAGTGGACAAGTATAATATGGCCCTTTAATCAATAAAAATAATACACGTTTATTCAAGGAGTATACGTTTTTAGCATAGCTGTTTTGCCCCTCACTACACGTGACTGAGGTATATTCGGGCACACTAATAACTCTTCTTATACCAATGCATTCCAGTAGGCGCAGAATCCTTTTGAACTTTACAAGTTAGTACAAGATAGAGTAAAACTGAAACAGATACAAACAAGTACAATTAGTAAATAATCACACAATTAGAGCATCCCTAACTACCTAGCTAGAGACACAAAGATAAACGTACCGGAGATGGATCGGTATGGCTAACGTGGGATAGAGCTCAGCAGACATGTGCTTGCTTCCAGGGAGAAAATGGAAAGAAAGGCCTGGAGATGGAGCAAAGCCTCATAGGATTGAAATACGGAGGCTTGCATGGGTCAAACTAATGAACTTTTCTAGCTGACTGTATTAAGATAGAACAGGGGCAGCTAAACAGAATGTCCACTAGATGGCAGCATTGATTTAATTCAAACAAACTAAAGTCAATGAAGACTATGAGCCTTATTTAATGAAGGCATGACAATAGCCATAAGTCATGAATAAATCATCTAAAACACTAGCCATTGAAAAAGTGTTTAGAGCCAAAGTATGTGCCTTATCAGAAATTAGATGTGTATTTTGGCTTACAGAACACCCTGCCAAGGTTATCATTTAGTTACATTTAGTTATAAAAAAATTACGCTTCAAGCAGAACAATGAGATGATGTTTAACAAACACAGAGACAAAGACTTAAAGAGTAAGTCTATCACGGACTAAGAAATTAACAAACAAAAAAGTTTAAAGGGTAACTCTATCAATTTCTTCTTTTGTTCCAAAGAAACAATTTATGACCAAAATGAGGGATGATAATGTCATCATAATCATCCTCTGCTACTAAAATAGTTTTCTTACATATACATCGACATACCTTTATGGCCATATACAGAAAAATAAAAAATACTTGGTTAATATGGGAAAGGAGATTGATAAATTTCCCTGGACTCCTGATACATTTTGTATACTTACTACAGGGGGTGCCACTCAAAAAGGCAGTGATGTTTACCAGTGCAGCCATTAAAGGAATCCTCATTGTACCTGGGTGTAATTTATTGCAAACCCAACAGTTCTCAAATCCTGATCTTTTGCGCATACCCATAATTAAACTGTAGAAACAAAATGTTATCAGTAAGAGATGTTATGTTCACTGACATTTAGTCTCTGGCGTGTCTGTGGCATGTCTCATTATGTGGTACATGACCTGGACAGAAAGACAGTTCTTGTGGGTGGTACCAGCATATGGAGCTAATTTATACTAGTGAAAACTCACTGAGATCACTGTAATCAGTCCACAGTTCTGGTAGGCATAGTCTGGATGAAGCAGCGTCTTGGCCCAATGGATCGGGCCTACCTGAAGTTTTCCTGACTCTTGATGTGTGTATCCAGGTATGTAAATCTGCTATTAACACTGTTCTGGTCACTGCGGTCACCATTGTTGGTTCTCCATAAAGAGGTCTAATGACTTGTGCTTGTGCAGTGCTTTCACTACCACTCTGTCTCCTAGTTGGAACGGGTGTGTCGGTTCCTGTGAAGGTAAAGAAAAGGAGACAGATACATTACCGTATATGCCATAACACACATATTCAATTTACCACATATTTCTTTTGTATCAATTCCATATATATACTCATTAGGAACATCGGTTGTCTGATCCAAGGGGTGGAGAATGGTCTATCCATCAAAATTTCAAAGGGTGACAATTTGGCAGTTTTGTTTGGAGTCATTCTGATTTCTGCTAGAACCGCAGGGTGGTAACTTTTCCACTTTACATACATATCTCCTGTGGACTTTCTCAGTTTGCCTTTAATGGTTCTGTTCATCCAGTCAATGACCCCTGAACTTTAGGGGAAATATGGGATATGAAACTTCCATTCTACCAGTTTTACTATCTGCTGAGTCACTGCTTAAACAAAGGCTGGTCCTTTGTCTGAGTCAATACTCACCGGCCATCCCTATCTTGGGATGATTTCCTTGCACAGAATCTTGGCGACTGTTTTGGCATCTTCCTTGTTTGTTTCAAATGCCTCTAGCCATATACGAAACATATCGACTATTATTAATAGATACTTACTTTACTCCTTTGTCCTTTAGGCATGTGAGTAAAATTAATCTGGTAAATTTTCATGCTTACCATGTCTTGTTCCTTGTGTGTTGTTCCCAACACAGATCATGCACTGTTCAGCTATCCTTCTATCCTACTTTCCACATTTTTAATACAAAACCTTTTCTTGATCTTCTGCAATTACCGAGTTATTATTAATGGGGCACTATGTTCCTGTAAGGCGCCTTTCACATGGGCGGCTCTTTTGCCGCAGATAAAAGCATCAATATTTTATGTGAAATTCAAGACCCCTGGCACAAAGTTTTGGTCCTCTGCATGCAAACCTGTGTCTTTGTTCTCTGCCTCAGTGTGCGTTGGAGAGGAGATATCTGTGTGTTTTTCGAAAAATTACCTCTAACATGAGCAGTTTGCTTGCAATGGCCGTATTGCTGATGATGAGGATGAGGATGAAAAGGAGAAGAGAGATTACGTTTAGGAGACGTCCTCGTCGTTATTGGGTCCATCCCTTAAAGCAACACTAAAGGCAATTTTTTTTTTTTTTTAAATAACAAACATGTTATACTTACCTCCACTGTGCAGCTCGTTTTGCACAGAGTGTCCCCGAATCTGGTCTTCTGGGGTCCCTCTGCGGCTGTCTTGGCTCCTCCTCGCAAAAGCTTTCCACCTTCATGCAAGCGAGCTTGCATGGTGGAAAGCTTTTGCGAGCGCGATCCCGTTATACAGCAGCGGGCACAGCCGTCGACTGTATCACTCGGCATTAAGGTGAAAAAACATTTACCTTAACAACCCCTTTAACCTCCCAGCGTCTGTCAATCGGGTACTTTGCCCTCATGTTCAGTGAGCTGAGGTCTCACGGAGACAAGTTCTTCAATTTCACGAGGATGTCGGTGGCAAGTTTTGATGAGCTGTTGAGACTTGTTGGAGGACGCCTGACCAGAACCAGGACCAATATGAGAAGAGAAATAAGTCCAGAAGAATGGCTGTTACTTACTTCAAGGTAAGTTTTCCATATCTTGAATGGATGCTAGCTCACGTACATGCAGGTGTACCAATACTATTGTCAAAAGTCTGTATATATATTATATAGATGTGTGTGTGTATGTATGTTCTTGCATAATATATATGTCTGTGTGTGTATATATATATATATATATATATATATATATATATATATATATACATCTATATCACAGCAGCGATGTGTACAGTTTTAGCTGATGATTTTTTTTTCTCATGCAGAACTCTTTTTTTACTCCTTATGTCTATTGATTTTAGTTTTGTTATATTTTCTGTATTCTTCTCAATTTTGTATTGCAGATACCTTGCCAATGGTGCCAGTTTCACCTCCCTCCATCATCAATTCCTAATGGGAATTTCCACTGTGTCTACCATAGTGCACAGTACCTGCCTTGTTGTTTAGTAAGAGCTTAAAACCACAGTGATGCCGGAACCAACATCCAGTCTATGGGAGGAGATAGCGGAAGAATTTTGGGAGAAGACCAACTTCCCGAATTGCATTGGTGCATTGGATGGGAAACACATACATCTCATCAAACCACCAAAATCCGGTTCCCGCTACTTCAACTACAAAAAATACTTTTCCATTGTCCTGCTGGGACTCAGTGATGCTAACATGAAATTCATTGCTGTGGATGTTGGTTCTTATGGAAGTTCTGGAGATTCCAACATTTTTCATAATTCCGTGATGGCCCAGCATTTCGAAAATGGAGAATTTGAGGTGCCACAGCCAAGGCCTCTACCTGGTACTGATGGGCCGGATCTCCCCTTGGTAGTGATCGGAGATGAGGCATTTGCCCTATCCACCCACCTTCTAAGGCCCTATACGAGGCATAGTCTCACTGCCAGGAAGCAGATTTTTAAGAGCAGAGCCAGGAGAATGGTGGAGTGTGCATTTGGGATTTGTACAGCCAAATGGCGGGTATTGTTGACCGCGATGCACCTTGAAGTGGATCATGCGGTCAATGTTGTCTTAGCGTGTTGTGTGCCCCATCATTTTTTGAGGGGTAAGGAGATTGTGCCCACCGAACCACCGTTAACTGTTTCTGAAGAGCCCAGAGGTCGTGTTGTCACTCGTCCCACCACTGACTATTTTCTGATCGATGATGGACAGCTCCCATGGCAGTATGACTTTGTGTAGTTTTCTTTATTTTCTTTACCCTTGTTATTACCCATGTTGCATAAACCTTGTTGGAACAGTTTACATATTTCACTTATAGTTGACAATTTTGTCCAATTAAATCGGATTTATTTTTATCTTTCCCATATGAAAAAAATGGTATAAAAAATATACAAACATTTCAAAACATTGATGCTTGCATGTATATAAAACTTTACCTTTTTAATCTATAGAATTTTTTATTTTTTATTTTCAAGTACAATTTGACTCAGTTCAACAGGTACAAAACCATTTTTTTACTACATGTGGACGATGAGTGCAGTAAACAGTGCAGAATTTCTTTTTTTAAGATATTTGCTATAACCAATAACAAAATGTATGCATGCATGCATGCATGGATTGTGCCAAAGAGTGATGCATGTAGCAACATCAAGCATCCAATTTTTAAATTGTATGTAACATCTCCACAGCTTAACTAACAGATGTGTAGTGGATGCTTGATGCAGGGATATGCAATTAGCGAACTTACTACAGCTGTTGCTGAACTACAAGTCCCATGATGCATAGCAAGACTATGAAAGCCACATGCATGACACCCAAAAGACAGAGACATGATGGGACTTGTAGTTTTCACGCAGCTTGAGGACCACTAATTGAGTATCCCTTTTTTTTTTAAAGGAGACAATTTAAAAAAGTTTTTTAAGTGCAACAGATTGTGTCTACATTCTGATTAAAGGGGTTGTAAAGGTAAATATATTTTTTCCCTAAGCTTCCTTTACCCTAGTGCAGTGCTCCTTCACTTACCTCATCCTTCGATTTTGCTTTTAAATGTCCTTATTTCTTCTGAGAAATCCTCACTTCCTGTTCTTCTGTCTGTAACTCCACACAGTAATGCAAGGCTTTCTCCCTGATGTGGAGAAAACCTCTTGAGGGGGCGAGCAGGAGTGTCAGGATGCCCACTAACACACAGCTCCTTTCTCTATCTGCAAATTAGAGAGTGTCCTGACTTGCCTGCTCGCCCCCTCCCCCCTCAAAAGGCTTTCTTCACACCAGGGAGAAAGTAGTTACAGACAGAAGAACAGGAAGTGAGGATTTCTCAGAAGAAATAAGGACATTTAAAAGCAAAATGGAAGGATGGGGTAAGTGAAGGAGGACTGCACTAAGGTAAAGGATGCTATTTAGGGAAAACATTTTTTTTATCTTTCCAACCGCTTTAAGGATGGCCCTATCGTTAAAGTGTCAGAAAGTTAACTGTTGTCTCCATAATTCCAAGGGGCTGTAAACCTTCATTCAAAAGTATCAAAAAAATTAAATAAACAAAAAGTGAAAAATAAAATATAAATAACATATTAGAATAAAACTACAAGTTATCATAAACTGGGTAAGAGGAATGCTGGGAAGAGTGGCTTGGTTCACTGCCAACATCTATGGTTGATCCGGAATGGGAAGATGAGGGTTAACTACCTTGGTGTGGCTGCAAATGCATCCTTTGCAAACCAGGATGAGATGGGAACGGTATATACATTGGTGAGGGTCCTGCGTATGGGTTCAAGGCAGGTGTGGTGTCATGGTACTGATGACTGGGCCATGGTTTACTAAATGAGCCACTAGGTGTATTAAAACCCTGACCCCATGGCTGAAATCTTGGATATGGGCGTTGCTCTTTGCACGCAGAAATTATGTAGGTTAGATATGTATATATATATCACAACTGACTTCTGTACGCTTTTTAGGTGGAACCTCCCTGAGTACAGACAGTAACATTCTCAAATACATCACATCAGGGTCCGAGATGTTGAGGAACTCATCATCTTTTGGGGTTGGGTTTTGTGACTGGTTTCTCATCTCCTCAAGTAAACGATCAAAATATTCTTCAAAAGATGGTTCTTGCTGAGTACAGCGTGGTCGACGAGTGGTAGTGGTAGAACTAGACTGGACTATCCTACCAGAAGTTGCCTGCATATAGATAGAATATACAGATTATGCTTTTGAAGTTGAGGTCGCACTTGGTGAACAGCATACTGACACACCTGATGCTTGCCCAAATATTAAAGTAGTGGCAGAGCTTGCAGCACCTGTTTTAAATAGATCAGACACATGCACCTTGATTTTGCCTCCAAAAACTGATGTCACGGTATTAGCAGCAAGACCTCCAAAGCCATAAGTATTGTGAACACCTCCAAAGACTGATGTGGTCCTTTGCTCAAAAGCAGAGGTGAACGTCCCCCCCCCCCCCAAAGCCTGATGTGTTATTTTGCCCAAAACCAGAAGCCGTTGTTGTTTCACCTCTAAGAATATGTAAATGTATCAACACCAGTTGTTTCAGTAGTAAGTTGTAAGTTGTTTGTGGATGGAGGTAGTGACAATTTTGAAATACATACCACAGGTTCTTGAGTCACTGCTTGAATATCATTGGGTAAAACTGTCTCTGAAATTGTTTCTCGACTTGCGTCTAAATCATTTTTTGGTGACGGACTTGTACACCTCGCTCTGGTACACGTGAGACAGTTCTAGATTTGACATTGACAATTATAAAAAAGAAAATACATACAATGGTTTGAGTGTTTGCAGAATACTGTAATGTGTACACTACCGAATAGCCCTCTATCTGTAGCTGGGGTAACATTCAAACAAGGGTTTTAAAATCCTTTCACACTAGGGTGTTTTTTCAGGTGGTTTAGACCCCTTTCACATTGGAGCGGTTTGCTGGTGCTATTCGAGCAGGCAGGTATCCATTGCCTACAGTAATTGACCATGCCAGGAAAGGACAGCATATCCTTCTTGGTGTAGGGGTGGGGCAACCTAAGGATGGCTTGGATATGCTGATCGCTTAGAGTGTGTGTGCCTTGTTTTAGAGTGAATCCCAGATACTGTACTGCAAGGTTTCCTGAAAATATTGCATTTTCTTTCTTGAGACCTTGTGACCCTCTGTCCCTAAATAGGTTATCAAAGACATTGACATTGGAGCAACGCTGAACCAGAGGGGGGTAACCAGCCTTTAAGGGAAGCCCAGAGTGCCATTGAGTACACTGTAGGTGAATCAATATAGCCTTGTGACATTGATTCCCTTCAAATGTGAAGGCTAGTAGTAGTTGCGTTTTCTCAACTACTGGTACCAAAAAAAAAATGCATTTGACAAATCAATGACCGCATAGTACTGTTTGTCATGAGGAATCAAAGTCATTAGTGATGGTATGTCAGGAAAATGGATGTGATGGGCCCTGAGATCCTGTGTAAACCTACAGTATATGAACTGTCCAGTTTTGTAACTGGATTGATAAGTGTGCTGTATGGTGACACTACAGGGCAGATAAGTATTATCCAAGAACTTAGCTATCATTGGGCAAATACCATCAGTTGTCTCCTTACTAAGGGTATATTGTTTTAGGAAAAAAACAGGGGTTTTATATGGCTTCAGTGTGGCTTTATATGGTGTACACAGACAAAAGGGGGTAGCCCTGGGACTTTGACAAAGTCCCAGGGCTACCCCCTTTTGTCTTTTTGTGTACTAATAGGGATGGAGGTGTTAGCGGGGTCACACCAGACCTTTATTTTCTTTTTCTATATGGTGTACACATATCCAGCATCTAATTTGTCCTCTGCCCACATGTCTTTTGGGACGATGGTGATGCTAGGGACATTCCTTCCTCATCCCTCCTCTACAGATAGTCCCTGTTGACTAGGTTCAAGAGCAGAGGCTTGTACAGGGGCTGGTGCATGTGCTCTCGGTCCCCTGGCTGCAGCCTGTGCCATTGTAATCAAATCCTCCTCAGTTAATTTGCTAAGCTTTGGTATAGAGGGATACAATTGCATAAAATCGAACAGGGAAGGTGGGGCAGTGGAAAAAGTACCTTTAGGCTTCATTTCCACTGGTGTTTTTACAGCCACTTTTCTGAGCGTTTTTTACAGCTTAAAAACGCCTGTCCATGTTATTCTATGGCATCATGCCCACATAGACGTTTTTGAGCTGCAAATGGCATAGGAGTTTTTGAGCTGTAAAAAAAACGCAGGACCAGAGCGTTCTGAAGCTCCAGAGTAGAGCTGTAAAAACGCCAGACGTTAAAAACGCTCAAAAACGCGCGAAAACGCTCAAAAACGCGCAAAAACGCTCAAAAACGCGACCGCTGCATTTTTAAAGCTGCAGCTCACAAAAAAAATATATATTTTTTTTTTACAAAATAAACATGGACAGGCGTTTTTAAGCTGTAAAAAAGCCTAACAACAGTGGCTGTAAAAACGCCAGTGGAAATGAAGCCTTATCCTGCTTATCAGCTGCTGGTTTATTATAAGGTGCCCATTTCAACCAATTTTCCCCACACTCTCTCGTATATGACATATCCCACCCAGGATCTGGTCCATACCATGGAAAAGTCTTCTTTGTCTCCAAAACATAATTCCTATCATAGCCAAATTAAATGGGTAAACTGAGCCTTCTTGGGGAAATCAATGGAATGGATTTGAGGACCCCATTCCCTGAGTCCACTCTGCCAAATTTCCGACCCGAGGGTCAATTCAGTAATCATCTGACATAAGACACACAAATTCTTTGGGGTCTCATGCACAGGACAATTGCTGGGATCTGGTTTTAATTTCTGTTGTCCTTTAGAGCACCGTTTTTTTACTCATTTCCAGCTGCTTAGCTTGTGGGTTCTTCCCCTTACGTTGGGAATTCCCCAACCTACAGATGCAATATAGCAGCTATACTGTATATTAACTTTAAGAATTACAATTAAAGTGAAATAATCACTGCAAGAAACAGGCTATACAACGCTCACGTAGAACTTCTGACAAATCCTCTCAACTGCCTTACAGAAGTTGTTACTTAAGTAGTCACTTCCCTTGTTATTCACTTATTACCAAAATATCCTTCACACTGCAGCTTAAGTTCAACAGTTTCAGGTCATTAGCTCTCACTTCACTGAGATATTGGGGCATCTAATGGTGCTTTAGAAAAAAATACAACATACAAAAATCAACAACAATAAATCTTAAAGTGGAGTTCCACCTATAAATTGAAATTCCGCTTTAAGTGACCGTGACCCCCTGACAGTGGATATCCTCTTTTTGGAGGCATCCAGCTCCCACTTCCTCCTGGGGCTTGTGGCACCGGAAGGAAGTTCACCTCTCCCCTTTCCCTCCCTGCAATCTTCTGGGACATGTCACATGTCCCAGAAGATTGCCCAGTCAATCACAGTGTGCAGTGCGGCTCCAGCATGCGCAGTGCTTGCCCGGCTGTGAAGCCACAGCCGGCCACCCACAGTAGTGATGCCGGCACCACAGAGAGGAGGGGGAGAGGAGTAGGGCTTCATACTCCCACTGTCAGGGAAATGGCCGTAGAATAAGTACTGGCAATCTTGCCAGTAGAAGAAAACGGACGCCATAGGCACATCATGTGACAGGTGGATCCTCCTGCTGGCCTATTGTCAGGGAAATGGCCATAGAAGAAGTACTGGCAATCTTGCAAGTAGAAGAAATGGTCGCCATAGGCACATCATGTGACAAGTGGATCCTCCTGCTGGCCTATAAAAGGCTGCCACTGTCTGATCCAAATTACTGGATTGTCGTCAGCCTTCCTGAGTTCCTGAGCCTCTGTACTACTGCTGTTTGTATTTCCTGTTGTGACCCGGCTTGTTCCTGACCTGTCTGATCCGCTCTCCTGGTTTGACCCCCTGGCTTGCTTTACTGACTTGTTACCTTCTCCAGCACCTGATCCTGGCTTGTTTCACGGACTTTGCTTCAGTTATCTGTTCCTGCCTGTTTTCCAATACCAGACCTTTGGCTTGTCTCCATTCCTGCAACCTGCATCTCCTGCTTGGATCCACAGTGTTTGATCCCCAGTCGGCTTCCATTGTTGCTCCTTGTGCACACCTTGCCAAGTGTTACCGAGGATTCCTAGAGACTGCAGCCCAGCAGTGTTTCTTGTATTCTCCAGTATTCTTCAGGCACTCGCCAGCTCTTCTCTCCTGGATCCATCTGGCAACCTCTGCTTCTCTGGGCACTACACCCTCTGTACCCAACCTCAGAGGTGTACTGCACTAAGCCGCAAGGGGAGCCCTCTCGGCATTTCGGCCTCCAACTAGGTACGTGACACCCGCATTGCTGGACCATGGGACAGGAAAGTGTCCAATTATTAAAAGTCAGCGGCTACACTTTTTGTAGCGGCTGACTTTTATATGGGTGGAACTCCGCTTTAACTTCTATATTGACAAGACCCCAATTAGAGAGGATTACACTTATAACAATTTGTAGCCTAGGCAATTAATTTCCCTTATCTGGGCAGCTCCCGCAGCTCCCTATGATCCTTGCTACCAAAGCATGGATACGTGTCTTACCCTTGCTTTTAAAGCACGGATTACCCTTGCTCCCGAAGAATGGGTTCTTTACAGGATGTGTGCCACAACAGGCTGCAAAAAACAAAAATCACTTACTGCTTCGGTAGGTCACGTCCCAACTTCTGACACCAAGAAGGACCTACATCTTAGTATAACTCTAAAGCCTGATACACACTATCAGTATTTTTTTGTTTAACTCTGAAGAGCTTAGGAGGAGATCCTGTACTATACAATGCAATTTTTCTACAGCGATCTCCTCACTGAGCTATTGTGTTCTGACAGGGTGTGTCCAGAACACATCAGTTGATTGGCAGACCTTTTCTGGTCATACCCCTTTGACAGAAGCCGGACGTTTGGCCAGCTTCTGAGGGATCAGCTGCCGTACACGCACCTGAGTGTCGGATGGTTTCTATTGAAACCGCCGATACTGCCCAACATTTGGCCCGTGCCTACTGCCCCTAAGATATTTTACACCCCACCCCAAGCTATCATTAACCCAAGCTGCCACAAAAAGTTGTCTCATACTTACATGTCAGGCTTTCTGTAACTTCAGCTTACTGAGCACAACTGTGGCAGAGGATCCAACGGTCACTATGAAAAGTTTTTTTTTTAAATCTAGCCAATCAGTGCCTCATCCTCAATACAGAACCAGCCATTGCTAGCACCCATCTGTCTCACCGCTGCTTTGGTCAGGAGCCAGCAGATTGAGGGCGTCTACTGCTGGTAAAATTGTTTAGGGTTATAATAAGGTTAAGTAGCACATTTAAAATAGCAATGGAAGCTCATCTTCCAAATGCATAATTTTGAATTGAAATCTGATATGGCAAAGTGCACTTGCAATTTTTTCCAGGGCTTTTCTAAAAGCAGATAAAATGTTCTGTAAAAGCTCCGACTTATGTATTTTAGTAAAACAAGACACGCATTCAGGGCCAGTTAACATAAAAGTGTTCACTGCATGATAGATAAGACATAAATGGGTAAATGTACAGATTTGTTTGAAGTAGAAGTCTTACATTTTTATTAAAAGAAAATCTTAACCTCAAAACAAACATGTCATATACTGCAGCTTTCCAGCCCATAGATGTGGTGGTTTCACTCGTTTTTCAGGCTAAGAACATTTTCAGCAGGAACAGAAAACTCTTTTTGATCTTACCAAAAATGCAGGGACCTTGTCACTTCCTGTGAGTGGAAGAGAAAACACAAACATCTTCCTTGTGAAGACTACTAATCTCATCAATCTACCATGTAATGGATATGAACAAAGGAATACATGTTTGAAGTCCAGCCTGTGTGACAACTGTTGCTGCATCCAAAAATACAGTAGAGAAGTTATTGTAGGCAGAAAGTATCAGGGAATGTCCTAAGGTCTGTACACATGGTCCGAATGATGGCTGGTTCAATAGAAAGCGGCTGACATTCGGACCGTGTGTACAGCGGCCAGACCGACAATCAGCCACCCCATACATGGCTCAAATTCTGGCCAGTCCCTGCTGAACCGTTGGAGATTCAAACCTTCTATGGCAGGCTTTTTTTCGGAGGACTACCAGGTAAAAAATCAAGAGAAAACAAGCATATAAAATTAATATAGCCACTACATCTAAAGACTAGTAAGCTGAAATGTATTACATGTTTTATTTTGGGTTCAAATACATCTTAGGTATTGAAGGGTTGTATTGCTTTTTCTCTATTTCAAATAGAGATAGATATACTTTATTGTCATTGTATAAATACAACAACATTTTTCCGGGTCCTATTTGCCCATTTACTCAATGCCTATTTAGCTACCTATTCTGTCTTTCTGGCAATAACAATTTACAGGTTGGTCATTAAAGTTCACAGTTTAGCTACAACTGAGATTTTATAAAGTTCATAAAGTGCACAAAGTTGAATTGGAGTCTATTAGTGACATATATGTGAAAAGATATTCCTATAAAGGTGCAAAAAAAATAATTTTCTCATCCAACGTGCTTCACTGAGGCTCCACACCACTCTATAAAGTGCTCCTGTCACTGAGTGCAATGCACGCTCACCTCCTTGTTTAGACCCTACAGGGGGTCAAACACACCTTGCACGCAGTGCAATTCTCCTTTAAGAATGGCTCCACAGCAGTCATCAGCGATTCCTGATATGCCTTTTCAGTGTCAGGGACACTGTATCCTTCCAATGTGGCTACTTCAACAATGGCTCCACATTACTCTCCAGCAGTTCCAAAGTCACATAAAAAACAAAAGTGCCTCTTATGCAGCGTACACGCGATCATTTTTTCGGCTTGTAAAAAACAACGTTTTTTAAAAATGTCATTTAAAACTAGACAATGCATTTCCTGAGGAAAATGCGTGTGGGAATGCTGAATTGCTGAGCCTGCACCAAAGCCATTCACCATAACCACTACAGTATCTTTAGGACACACAGCTCCTTTCTCTATCTGCAAAGTAGAGAGTATCCTGACTTCCTGGTCGCCCCTCCCCCCTCAAGAGGTTTCCCCTCCCCCCCAGGTCAGTGAGGAGGAATATTGCACTGAGGTAAGGAAAGCTATTTATGTAAAGAAATACCATTACAAACGCTTTTAATTCACAGACCAAATACATGAATTAAGCCTTCAAACAAAGCTTAATAAATCCACAACCGTACATGCGATTGATACAGCGACTACACCGTTTGAAAGACACGGCCCTTGTGAACGCATCGATATGAAATTTATGTTGATAAACTTAAAAATGTGGCCATGTCAGCGATTTAGAAAAGAGCGTCTTTGTGTGTTTTGCAGAAACATTTTTTAGACTTTTTAACATGACGGTCAATGGGAGGGAGTTTGAGGCACTTGTCCTTTAGAAGCTCCTGGAACTAAAAGTCAAATGCCTATCACAAAACTGATCACATTGCCTGAAACCAGACAACAATACCTACGTTTTGATATATAAATTGTGTATGACAAGTAGATCTTGTGGGCGTGAGAGCAATTTGTTTCCCCTTTTTTTAAAGATCATTTTTTTTTCCAATGATCTGCACTCTAAAGGTCACATGACACACTCTAAATCACTTCCATAGGATTACATTATAACCGATTACACTTTCTGAAAAAATCGCTAAACGTAAATTGCGTTTTCACAAAAACCGTAAAAGATATCAATCTGAAAAGTCATAGCCGGATAGCTGAATATTTTGTGACCGCTTTAAAGTTTGTTTGGTGTCTGTAAGTGAAAGTATGAAGGAGCTGAAACTTTTTGCAGGACGTGTGATTTGAAGCGGTAAAAAGCATGTTCTCATTGACTTCAATGTTAAAAAAAAGTGTCTAAAAGCTTAATATTTTAAAAAGTATAAATAGTACAAAAAAACTTGAAGAAGTCCCATCGTTAGCTTAACGAGACGCACATTTCAATAGTTGAATGGTCTCAATAGCTGAAAGTATGCAGAAGTTACGCAGAGCCAAAAAACGTACGGAATAAAAATAATAACTAGACAATGCATTTCCTGAGGAAAATGCGAGTGGGAATGCTGAATAGCTAAATTGCTGAGCCCGCACAAAAGCCATTCACCATAACCACTACAGTACCTTTAGGACATACAAGCAGTGTTCCTTCAGTACTTATAAAGCCTAATATCACACAGCTCCTTTCTCTATCTGCAATATAGAGAGTGTCCTGACTTGCCTGGTCGCCCCTCCCCCCTCAAGAGGCTTTCTCCACATGAGGTGGGGGAGGAGGACTGCACTGAGGTAACGAAAGCTATTTAGGGAATCAAAATACCATTAGAAACGCTTTCATCCACACACAAAATCAGTTATCGAAGCCTTCAAACAAAACTTAATAAATCCACAACCGTACATGCGACCGATACAGCGACTTCACCGTTTGAAAGACACGGCCCTTGTGAACGCATCGATATGAAATTTATGTTGATAAACTTAAAAATGTGGGCATGTCAGCGATTTAGAAAAGAGCGTCTTTGTGTGTTTTGCAGAAACATTTTAAAGTCTTTTTAACATGAGTGTCAATGAGAGTTTATTTGTCCCTCTTGTCCTTTAGAAGCTCCTGGAACTAAAAATAAAATACGTATCACAAAACTGATCACATTGCCTGAAACCAGACAAGCATAGCTACATTTTGATATATAAATTGTGTATGACAAGTAGATCTTGTGGGCGTGAGAGCAATTTGTTTCCCCTTTTTTTAAAGATAACTTTTTTTTCAATCATCTCCACTCTAAAGGTCACATGACACACTCTAAATCCCTTCCATAGGGTTACATTATAACCGATTTCATTTTCTGAAAAAATCGCTAAACGTAAATTGCGTTTTCACAAAAACCGTAAAAGATATCAATCTGAAAAGTCATAGCCGGATACCTGAATATTTTGTGACCGCTTTAAAGTTTGTTTGGTGTCTGTAAGTGAAAGTATGAAGGAGCTGAAACTTTTGGCAGGGCATGTGATTTCAAAGGGAAAAAGGATGTTCTCATTGACTTCAATGTTAAAAAAAGTGTCTAAAAGCTTAATATTTTAAAAAGTATGAATAGTACAAAAAAACTTGAAGAAGTCCCATCGTTAGCTGAACGAGACGAACATTTTAATAGTTGAATGGTCTCAATAGCTGAAAGTATGCCGAAGTTACGCAGAGCCAAAAAACTTACGGAATAATAATAACTAGAAAATGCATTTCCTGAGGAAAATGCGAGTGGGAATGCTGAATAGCTGAGCCCGCACCAAAGCCATTCACCATAACCACTACACTATCTTTAGGACACACAGCTCCTTTCTCTATCTGCAAAGTAGAGAGTATGCTGACTTCCTGGTCGCCCCTCCCCCCTCAAGAGGTTTCCCCTCCCCCCAGGTCAGTGAGGAGAAATATTGCACTGAGGTAAGGAAAGCTATTTATGGAAAGAAATGCCATTACAAACGCTTTTTAATTCACAGACCAATACATGAATTACGCCTTCAAACAAAACGTAATAAATCCACAACCGTACATGCGATCGATACAGCGACTTCACCGTTTGAAAGACACGGCCCTTGTGAACGCATCGATATGAAATTTATGTTGATAAACTTAAAATTGTGGCCATGCCAGCGATTTAGAAAAGAGCGTCTTTGTGTGTTTTGCAGGAACATTTTTAAAATTTTTAACATGACGGTCAATGAGAGTGGTTTTGTCGCTCTTGTCCTTTAGAAGCTCCTGGAACTAAAACTAAAATACGTATCACAAAACTGATCACATTGCCTGAAACCAGACAAGCATACCTACGTTTTGATATATAAATTGTGTATGACAAGTAGATCTTGTGAGCGTGAGAGCAATTTGTTCCCCCTTTTTTTAAAGATAATTTTTTTTCAAAGATCTCCACTGTAAAGGTCACATTAAACACTCTAAACCTGCTCCATAGGGTTACATTATAACCGATTACATTTTCTGAAAAAAACGCTAAACGTAAATTGCGTTTTCACAAAAACCGTAAAAGATATCAATCTGAAAAGTCATGTTTGGATAGCTGAATATTTTGTGACCGCTTTAAAGTTTGTTTGGTGTCTGTAAGTGAAAGTATGAAGGAGCTAAAACTTTTGGCAGAACGTGTGTTTTGAAGCAGGAAAAAGGATGTTCTCATTGACTTCAATGTTAAAAAAAAGTGTCTAAAAGCTTAATATTTTAAAAAGTATAAATAGTACAAAAAAACTTGAAGAAGTCCCATCGTTAGCTGAACGAGATGAACATTTTAAAAGTTGAATGGTCTCAATAGCTGAAAGTATGCAGAAGTTACGCAGAGCCAAAAAACGTACGGAATAAAATTAAAATTAAAATTAAGAAGAATAATAAAAAACGAATATCAATACTGGGAATGCTTATTAAGCATTCCCACTAATAAAAAACGAATATCAATACTGGGAATGCTTATTAAGCATTCCCACTAATAAAAAACGAATATCAATACTGGGAATGCTTATTAAAGCATTCCCACTAATGATCGTGTGTGGGCTTCACAGCATTTTTCAGGTTCTGAAAAACGCCAAAAAAAAAATTCGAACATGCTCTATTTTTTAACGACGTTCTAAACAATGTCATTTTTCGGGTTGTAAAAAATTATCGTGTGTGGGCTTTAACGACGTGAAAAACCATGCTCAGAAGCAAGTTATGAGACTCGTTCTGGTAAAACTACCATTCGTAATGGAGTAAGCTGTAACAGAAAAGCGCAAATCGTCTTTTACAAACACAAAATCAGTAAAAGCAGCCCCAAGGGTGGCGTCAGCTCCCGACGCAAATTTCCCGACGTGCTTTGCGCGAAATTACAACGCGCCGACGTTTTGTGAATCGCGACGTGAAAAAAAGACTTGCACCGGGAAAAAAAAAATGTAAAAAAAATTCAAAAGCAACGCGGGAAAGACGGGTATACTTTTACATGGTGTACTAATTTTACACTTTGTAAAAGGTGCCCTATCTTTGCGACGGCAAACTAACACTTGCGGCGACGTAACGACGGGAAAAAGTTTTGTGGATCGCCGTAACTGCTAATTTGCATACCCGACGCTGGTTTACGACGGGAACTCCCCCCAGCCGCGGCCGCGGTACTGCATTCTAAGATCCGACAGTGTAAAACTATTACACCTGTCGGATCTTAGGGATATCAATGCGTAACTGATTCTATTAATCAGTCGCATAGATAGAAACAGGGATACGCCGTCGTATCCCTTTTGTGAATCTGGCCCTAAAAAATGTTGTTTTTTACAGGCCAAAACATGATCGTGTGCACGCGACATAGTAGTGCAGTACCCAGGGTATTAAATTGACAGGACCTCACCACCCCAGTTTAAGATACAATCACATTTATTAAAATTAATTAAAGCATATAAACAAATTCCATTTGGATCTCACTTGTAGCGAAAGGATTCGACCGCCAGGCTCCACCTCTACTAGTTATTCCACCAACCTCATGGCTTTGTCTAACCCGGAAGTCCGCGCATGCGCCATTGCCACATCCGGCAATAACCATGGTAAAACAACACTACGGCAAAATGGCGGAAATTGAAGACATATGTTAACCAATGTAGAGATAGGGAAAAGGTGGAATAGATATCTCACGAGATATCTGAAGAAAAACAATTCAAATAAAATGAACACAATAGCAAAATAACTATTATTATAGCCTAAATAATTGCTACTTTTAGCTGCAATACATAAACTGTATAAACAATAAAACCATATAAAAACAAGGGGAGATAAATTAATAAAAATTAACAGGGCCAGGTGACGCAGAAAACAGGAATTAAAAAAATATGAGCTAAAATCAGGGCTATTGTTATTAGAATAATAAAACCATATCAATAAGAGGGCAGGAAACTCATAAAAAAAATGACTGTGGATAAAGGCAATAGATGACAATAGATGACAAAAAAATGTATTTAATATTCTCAAATGAAACAATTAATATCAAACTCTCCAGTTCCCTGCTGGTGATCGCTTCAGCACCCTTTTTCACTGGCTCTCCAGGAAGGTGTGCAATTGGAATATTTTAAGACTAATGGATAAAGGTTCTGCATGTATCCAGAAGGATTATCGTTGGCTGAGAGCAATAACCTTATTGGTTCCCCTCCAATGGGGATGATGTTTTTTTATTTCCCAGAATAAAAGGGAGCAGGGATCTTTCTTATGCTGGGTAGCATAATGTTTAGAAATGCTATGCTTAGGGTAGCCTTTGATAATATTTTGGACCTGTTCCCGAGTTCTTTTCCACATTGGTCATTTTGTGCGACCGATGTACTGTATTTGACAAGGGCATTGAAGGGCAAAGACTACGCCTGCATGTAATGCAGTCTTTGATTTGGTACTCTTTTCCTGTAGCTGTAAACTTTTCCCTTTTAATATTATTTTTCTTTGTTCTGACACTGGCGTAACATTGTTTACATGGAAAAAACCTTCCCTGAAAAAAAAAAAAAATAGGTTTCTTTGGGGGATCTACTATATTTCTTGATATTTTATCACGTAGTGTTGGGGCTCTTCTGTAAGTACATTTTGGATGTGAGGGTAGCACCTGTTTTAGATGTTTATCAGCCGTCAAGATAGGCCAATGTTTTTTGAAAGCCTTTTCTATTTTTTTATGCTGTATTCCATAGTTCAGTATAATAGGCATGTTATCTTGGTATGAGTTCAATTTTGATTTATCTTCTATTAAAGTATCACATATATGTCACAAATGGACTCCGACTGAACTTTGTGAACTTTATAAACTTTATTGTTATTTATATGTTGATCTAGTTTATATATTTGGTTCACCAGCAGCACTATCACATTCTATTACTTGACTTTTTTTTTTTGTGGGAACATATAGGGGTAGATTCACGTAGAATGGCGTTTCTTTGTGCCGGCGCAACTTTTACAGGCAAGTGCCGTATTCTTAAAAGAAAGTTGCGGCAGCGTAGCGTAAAAAGGCCGGCGTAAGCCTGCCTAATTCAAATTGTGAAGAGGTGGGCATGTGTTATGTAAATCAACCCTGACCTGACGTGATTGACGTTTTTCACGAACGGCGCATGCGCCATCCGTGAAATTTCCCAGTGTGCATTGCTCCAAAGTATGCCGCAAGGATGTCATTGGTTTCGACAAGAACGTAAATGACGTCCAGCCCCATTCTCGGACAACTTACGCAAACGACATAACTTTTTCAAATTTCGTCACGGGAACGACGGCCATACTTAACATTGGTATGCCGCATATACGCCTCATAAAGCAGGGGTAACTATACGCCGGGAAAAGCCTAACGTAAACGGCGCAACTGTACTGCGTCGGCCGGGCGTACGTTCGTGAATTCGCGTATCTAGCTGATTTACATATTCTAGGCGTAAATCAGCGTACACGCCCCTATGCAGTTAAGATCCGACGGCGTAAGAGACTTACGCCGGCCGGATCTAATAGAAATCTATGCGTAACTGATTCTATGAATCAGGCGTATAGATACGACCGGCCGGACTCAGAGATACGACGGCGTACCTGGAGATACGCCGTCGTATCTCCTCTGAGAATCTGGCCCTTAGTGGATAGCAGCAGCAAATTTATATTTAAGTTTTTTCAATATTAGGTGGCAGAACGCAGCTATATTGTTTATTCTGTTACATAGAGAATATTGTATCATATTTTTTGTACTCTTTCTGAAAATGTAGCTAAAAGAATATTTGATCTAGTGCAGTGAAGAGAGAACTCACGAGGACCTCACTATCACTCATACAAAAAAACAAAAACAAAAAAAAAAACAACAGCAGCATGCAAGTAAAAAAAAAAAGTAGTGCTATAAAAGAATAAACAAGATTTGGTATCCAACAAATCAATATTGCCTCACTAAAATCATAGTGATATGAAAAGAGTTTATGCCTATTTATCTCTGAAAAAGTTCTCTTTTTTAGCTTTTAAAATATTTATTTAATGAAAACAGCAAGATTCATTGTTGCTTAGATACGAGCGGCATAAGTCTCCTACGCCGTTGTATCTTAGGGTGCATATTTACGCTGGCCGCTAGGTGGCGCTTCCGTATATTTCCGCGTTGAATATGCTAATTAGCTATATACGCCGATTCACGAACGTACGTGCGCCCGGCGTATCAAGATACGTCGTTTACATAAGACATACGCCGGCGTAAAGTTACCCCTCATAAAGCAGGGGTAAGTCATGTTAGGTATGGACGTTGGAAACGTACGAACAGCGGCGTATTTTACGTTGTTTGTGTAAGTCGTCCGTGAATGGGGCTGTGTGTAGGTTACGTTCACGTTGACTAAGCATTGAGCGGGCGTAATTTACTTTGAAAATTCGACGTGATACTGAGCATGCGCGCGCATGCGTCGTTTGTTCGAAACATCATTTACGTGGGGTCATGATTAGTTTGCATAAAACACGCCCACTTCTTCCTCATTTGATTTAGGCGCGCTTACGCCTGCACATTTACGCTACGCCGCCGTAACTTTAGACGCAAGTGCTTTGTGAATACTGCACTTGCCTCTCTAAGTTGCGGCGGCGTAGCGTAAATACGATACGCCCGCCTAAATTTACACCGCCCTACGTGAATCTGGGCCTATGTCTCTATACCCTGTAAACAGTAATTTCAGAAAAAAATATGTTTTTATTTACAACCCCTTAAAGCCCTGTACACACGATCGGTTTGTCCGATGAAAACAGACCGATTGTTCTTTTTTACATCGGTGAAAAAAAATAGAACATGTTTTACATTTATCCTATGGATATAAAAACGATAGAAAAATGTGATCGTCTGTGTGGAACTCCATCGGAAAAAAATCCACGCATGCTCAGAATCAAGTCGACGCATGTTCGGAAAGCATTGAACTTAATTTTTCTCAGCACGTCGTAGTGTTTTACGTGACCGCGTTTTGGCACGGTCGGATTTTTGACTGATGGTGTGTAGGCAAGACTGATGAAAGTCAGCTTCATCGGTTATCCGATGAAAAAATCCATCAGATTAGATTCCATCAGATATCCGATCGTGTGTACAGGGCTTTACAATACAATTCAATCAGAGGGCCCTGCTAATTAGAGCTTACAAACTAAAATGGGATATGTATACTTTTTTTACAATAAAACTATTACATAAACAAAAGGATGACCATAGTATGGAATCATATGTTTTTTTGATAAACAGCTAAGCTGATGTTATGCAGTCAAATAGACTGCTAGATTGTTCAACACACAAACCATAGCCTGTGAAAGATTCTCCTATCAATGTGTAGGGTCATTTTTAAATTGTTCCACTTTTAGTTGTCCAACACATGGTTCTATTTAGGAATTTGTTTGGTCAGAGACACTGGCCCAGATTCAAGTAGAATTGCGCAATATTTGCGGGGGAGCAGGGCAACGATTTTGCCCTGCGCCCCCGCAAATATTTTGCGCTGCCCTCGATTCACGGAGCAGTAGCTCCGTGAATTGCGAGGGCGCGCCGGCAAATTTGCCCGGCGTAAGCGCACACAAGTTAAATGATCCCGCTGGGGGCGGGAATCATTTAAATTAGGCGCGCTCCCACGCCGAGCGTACAGCGCATGCTCCGTCGGGAAACTTTCCCGACGTGCATTGCGGCAAATGACGTCGCAAGTGCTTCTAAGTGAACGTGAATGGCGTCCGGCGCCATTCACGTTTCACTTACGCAAACGCCGTGAAATTCAAATTTCACGGCGCGGGAAGGCCGGCTATACTTTAGCATTGGCTGCCCCTACTATTAGAAGGGGCAGCCTTGCGCTAAAAGTAGCCGTACGGAAACTCCGTACCTGGCTTGCGCGGAGCCCGCGCAAGCTTGTGAATCAGTGGTAGTATGCAATTTGCATACTACACGCTGATACACAATGGGAGCGGCCCCCGCAAGAATGCAGCCTAAAATCTGCGAGGCATAAGAGCCTTATGCCGCGCAGATTTTAGCCTGCAGTCGGTGTAACGAGGTTCCTGAATCAGGAGCACTCGTTACACCGGAGCAAGTAAGCACTTGCGCTGCGTAACCTATGGTTGCGCGGGCACAAGTGCTTCTTGAATCTGGGCCACTGATTCACAAGCTTGCGCGGGCCCCGCGCAAGCCAGGTACGGAGTTTCCGTACGGCTACTTTTAGCGCAAGGCTGCCCCTTCTAATAGTAGGGGCAGCCAATGCTAAAGTATAGCTGGCCTTCCCGCGCCGTGAAATTTGAATTTCACGGCGTTTGCGTAAGTGAAACGTGAATGGCGCTGGACGCCATTCACGTTCATTTAGAAGCAAATGACGTCCTTGCGACATCATTTGCCGCAATGCACGTCGGGAAAGTTTCCCGACGGAGCATGCGCTGTACGCTCGGCGCGGGAGCGCGCCTAATTTAAATGATTCCCGCCCCCGGCGGGATCATTTAACTTGCGCGCGCTTACGCCGGGCAAATTTGCCGGCGCGCCCTCGCAATTCACGGAGCTACTGCTCCGTGAATCGAGGGCAGCGCAAAATATTTGCGGGGCGCAGGGCAAAATCGTTGCCCTGCTCCCCCGCAAATATCGCGCAATTCTACCTGAATCTGGGCCACTGCTGATAACTTTTCTATCAGCTCCTAACTTGACTTTCACATGTAAATGTTTCCAGAATTTCAATTTGTATTATTTCTATTATATAATACATTTTTTTTTTATAAAAGAACCAAAAATTCTCTATTAGGCAGGTATGTGCCACTTTTCTGTTGCAGGTGTGTTTTTATCTCATAATGATGTGACAATACTGAAGTGCTGCTTTTAGGTTGATTGCTGCAGAGCTTGCATTTTTTTTCTCTGTAATGCAGTTAGAAACCTGCTGGAGCCAAACACTGCCTATCACATCTGAAGAAACGGCTGTCCATCCCATAGACTATAACAGCCAAGCACTTTCCTCTGTCCTTCTGTATTGCAGTGGAAAATATAATGGCCCAGATCCACGAAGCAGTTACGTCAGCGTATCTATTGATACGCTGCGTAACTTCTAGGATGCTTTGGCGTATCTTTGTTTTGTATCCACAAAACAAGATACGCCTGAATGGGGGCTAGATCCGACTGACGTACGTCTTAGTACGCCGTCGGATCTAAGGTGCATATTTACGCTGGCCGCTAGGTGGCGCTTCCGTTGATTTCCGTGTCGAGTATGCAAATGAGCTAGATACGCCAATCCACAAACGTACGTCCGCCCGGCGCATTTTTTTACGTCGTTTACATAAGGCTTTTTTTCGGCGTAACGTTACCCCTGCTCTATGAGGCGTACGCAATGTTAAGTATGGACGTCGGGCCAGCGTAGAATTTTCCGTTGTGTACGTCGTTTGCGTAAAACGTTCGCGAATAGGGCTTTTGCGCAAATTATGTTCACGTCAAAAGCATTGACTATTTGCGACGTGATTTCGAGCATGCGCACTGGGATACAGTGTTGTGTTAAGGCAATGGGATTAGGACTCCCTGTCTCAATTCCCAAACCATCAAGAAACATAAATAGCTGATTAGCTATAAAGTAGCTGAGTGAGATAGGAAGTCTCAGTCCCACTGTCATAACACAGCACTGTAAACTGTATGTAGCTGAGGCTACATACACTTAATACAGTGTGCCCAGCAAGCACACCTGTTAGTGCAGTAAATGGTTTGTTTAACCCAGCTTAGCCCAAACAGGGACATTAAACATGGAATTAAGCTTTAAAGGGAATCTGCAGTGTGGAAGACGTGCCCAAAAATTCACGAGGGGACATGTACGATGAAAACGGTCCACGGACCGTTTTCATCAGACATGTCCGCTCGGAGATTTCGGTCTGATGGTTGTACACACCATCAAACCGAAATCCGCGCGGACAGGATACGCAGTGACGAGGCCGCGCCGTCGCCGCAACGATGACGCGGCGACGTGCGCGAACCTGGAAGGTCAATGCTTCCACGCATGCGTCGAATCACTTTGACGCATGCGAGGGCTTTCGGCCGAGCGGACATGTCCGGTAAGTCGTACAGACGACCGAACATGTCCGACGGACAGGCTTCCAGCGGACATGTTTCCTAGCATGCTAAGAAACATTCATCCGCTGGAAACCTGTCCGATCCGCCGGAAAATTGTCCGGTCGGCCGTACACACGACCGAACATGTCTGCTGAAACTGGTCCGCGGACCAGTTTCAGCAGACATGTTCGGTCGTGTGTACGAGGCCGTAGAGTAATGATGAAGACAGTGAATATGTTTAGCACTGATCACTGTATTAGTGTCACTGATTCCCACAAAGTGTCAGTGTCAGATTGCCCCATATTTTTGCAGTCGCAGTATAAGCCACTGATTGCCACTATTGCTAGTATACAATAAATAAATTCCAGTATATATACACCATAGTTTGTAGACACTATGGCCCGGATTCAGATACTTTTGAGTATCTTTCGGCGGGCGTAGCGTATCTCAGATACACTACGCCGCCGTAACTTACAGCGGCAGGTCCAGTATTCAGGAAGAACTTGCGCTGTAAGTTACGGCGGCGTATCTGGGCCGGCGTAAGCCCGCCTAATTCAAATGTGGAGGAGGTGGGTATGTTTTATGTTAATTACTCATGACCCCACGTAAATGACGCTTTTTACGAACGGCGCATGCGCCGTCCGTGGACGTATCCCAGTGCGCATGCTCCAAATTACGCCGCAAAGCCTCATTGGTTTCGACGTGAACATAACTTACGCAAAGCCCTATTCGCGAACGGCTTACGTAAACGACGCAAAATTCGACGCTGGCCCGACGTCCATACTTAACATTGGCTACGCCTCATAGAGCAGGGGTAACTTTACGGCGGAAAAAGCCTTACGTAAACTACGTAAAAAAATGCGCCGGGCGGACGTACGTTTCTGAATCGGCGTATCTACCTAATTTACATATTCTACGCGTAAATATACGGAAGCGCCACCTAGCGTCCAGCGTAAATATGCAACTAAGATACGACGGCGTAAGAGACTTACGCCGGTCGTATCTTAGGGAAATCTATGCGTAACTGATTCTAAGAATCAGGCGCATAGATACGACCCCGCACACTCAGAGTTACGACGGCGTATCTGGAGATACGCCGTCGTAACTTGTATCTGAATCCAGGCCTATAACTTTCACACATACCAATCAATATATGCTTATTGAGATTGTTTTATATCAAAATGATGTAGCAGAATTCATATTGGCCTAAATTTATGAAGACATTTAATCTTAATTTTTTTTATTGAATAAAGTATTTTTTCGTTTATAGCGCAAAAAAAAAAACCTCAGTGATGATCAAATGCAATCAAAACAAAGCTCTATTTGTGGGGGGAAAATTATATAAATTTAATTTGTGTACAGTGCTGCATGAGCGCACAATTGTCAGTTAAAATAACGCAGTGCCAAAAAGCATAAAATGGCCTGGTCAGGAAGGTGGGTAAATCTTCTGGAGGTCAAGTGCTTAAAGAGCTTTCATATTGATTGCACACAAGTGCCCTTATTGAAAGTAATCACCCTCTCCAGTGCAATATCCCACATTTCCATTCCCAATGATATTGCCATCTTGTTGAGGTGGGATGGCTTGTGTGTCACCGTGACAATAAGGCCCCATACAGACGAGCGGACATGTCCGCCCGGAGATTTCTGTCTGATGGTTGTACACACCATCAGACAGAAATCCGCGCGGACAGACAGCGCGGTGACGTGGCCGCGCCGTCGCCGCGCCGATCACGCCGCGACGTGCGCGAACCCTGGAAGGTCAATGCTTCCACGCATGCGTCAAATCACTTCCACGCATGCAAGGGATGGCGGCCGATCGGACATGTCCGGTGAGTCTGTACAGACGACCGAACATTTCCGACAGACATGGTTCCAGTGGACATGTTTCTTAGCATGCTAAGAAACATTTGTCCGCTGGAAACCTGTCCGATCCGCCGGACATTTGTCCCGTCGGCCGTACAGACGACCAAACATGTCTGCTGAAACTGGTCTGCGGACCAGTTTCAGCAGACATGTTCGGTCGTGTGTACGAGGCCTTAGAGCTATGCTGGAGAAAGGCTTTGCTCCTTGCGAAGACATCCTAGCCAGACAGTACGATGGACCAGAGTAGGAGGGAAACCCTGGTCCTTCATGATCATAATATGGCAGTTAATGGAGCTGCAGTGACACTGACAGAAAGAAATCGCTCTGCCACTCACTTAATGGAGGAACTATGACAGAGATGTAAGCAGAAGTTCACCCCCTTCCCCTGCAGCCTTCTGGGACACATCACAGGTCCCAAAAGACTGCAGTACCATTAAAAAAGTGCAGTGTGCAGTGGGAAGCCAGCTGTAAAGCCGCCTGGAGACTGGAGCTCCTCTTTTATGGGAGTTTTAAACAACAGCTGTGAAAAAGAAGTAAAAATAGCAGTTGTACTGTAGCAAAACAATGTATACTATCTCTTCAATTACCTTTCCCCCATATTGCCTAAAATAACCTCAAATACAAACAACACACACTATAAAAAGGAAAAAAAAAAAAAAAAAAGACAGCAAAATTACTTTGACAAATTTTAAAATTAGCTTTTTCTTTGTTTTGTTTTTTGAGTTGGTGCATATTGTTTTTTGTCCCGTCGTATGCGTTGTACGTCACCGTGCTTTGGCCAGACGTTTTTTGCATGAACGTGTGTATGCAAGTCAGGCTGGACAGGAAGCACGTCCGGAAAAACTTTTTTTTTTTTTTCCTGCCGAGAAAAATGGTCATGTGTACGAGGCATTAGTGTAAACAGCTTTTGCTGTCATCTCGCTTTAACCCCTAATGCTCTATGATGCTATGGCAGTTGTAAAAAATATATTGTAAAAATTACATATAAATAGTAAAAAAAAAATCTAAAAACAAGAAAATCATTTTAAAAACACTAAACACCTATCATTGAAATAAAATTCCAAACTTAAAAAATGTATTTCCTTTAAATATGTCCTGGAAAACGTATAAGTTCTCTTGAATTATTTTTTTTTTTTTTTGGGGGGTTGTAGTCAATATATAAGGGCAGCTGGGAACTAAAACATGTTGTCTATAACCATAGAATAACTGAACCACTAACATTAAAGAGGGGGTTCACCCTATAATTTTTTTTGTTTTCTAGCATTAAATTAAGCATAGTAGCGCGAGCTACAGTATGCCTTTATTTATTTTTTTTGCCCCGCACTCACTGTGTAATCCTATAGTGAAGATTCCGACTCCCCGCGGGGAATGGGCGTTCCTATCCAGAGGGAAGATGATTGACGGCCGGCTCTGGCGCGTCACGCTTCTCCGGAAATAGCCGAAATAGGACTTGGCTCTTCACGGCGCCTGCGCATAGTCTGTGCGCAGGCGCCGTATAGCGCCGTGAAGAGCCGAGACCTACTCCGGCTATCTTCGGGGAGCGTAACTGCCATAGCCGGCCGTCAATCATCTTCCCTCTGGATAGGAACGCCCATTCCCCGCGGGGAGTCGGAATCTTCACTATAGGATTACACAGTGAGTACGGGGCAAAAAAATTAAATAAAGGCATACTGTAGCTCGCGCTACTATGCTTAATTTAATGCTATAATGTTGTTATTGTGGGTGAACCACCGCTTTAATGATCTTTTGCTAGCCATAATATCTGGCAGAGATAGATCTCTATTTGTAGTGACCCAATGCAGCAGGGGGGATCATCTGTCAGTTATGTTAGCGGGCATCCGTTTCCCAGCAGATATTTTTTATTTAATGTCGTTGAATTAGAAAATGCACTTGCAGTAATTCAGCATGTATACTAATTAAAAAATATTATTTGTGTGACGGGCTGTAGCGTATTGGAATAGCAGTTTCATCAGAAATCATGAACAGAAATACAACACACCATATGTACATGGACATATTATTTCACCCATCCACTGGAGAATGACTCAGAAGAACAGATTTCCAGGACTGCAATTAGAACAGTTTGAAATGGACTCATATCCTGTATCCAGACAGACCGTAAGCGTTATTCAAAGATTAGCCATGGAAATAATTTACTGATATTTAGAATGAGTAAGTTAACATTTTCAACCAGCTTTTGAAAGAAAATAAAAACCGAAAACACCATTTGGATTATTTACTAAAGACAAAAAGAATATATTTGAATGCAATCACTATTCCAGTACTCAAGTGATGCACTTGCAAATGCTTTGTGTTATATTACCATATAAGATGTTTACACATGCAGATATAATCAGGGCATCTGCACCTGTTGCAGCACAAAGGACTAGTGCTTATGTCACCATGTACAACATTAAAAAGTTTTGGTAACCTAAATATGTCTTGCAAATTTTCATTGCATTTAGGATAAGGCTACATGACAAGAGAACATCCAGTTCCAGTGTTACATCTACCCAGCCTGTTCTCCTACCTCTGACAAGGCAGCTTGAGTTAGAGGTGTCGGGGGAATCAAAGAAAATAACAGCTTAGCATGGCACAAGGGTTGCATAATATATGTAGCACTACCCCTGGAGGAGCTGTTGGATTTTTGGGCGGCACATTACCTCATGGCTCCTCCGAATTCCTAGGGGTAAATGATGCGTATTGCATAAAGTAGAAGTAAAGGAATGTCCACGACAGGTGCTCTTTGCTGTGCTCTTTATTACCCAGCCGGGTAAAAATAATAAACTTGTGATGAGGAAAGTAAAGTTGAAGAAGATAGGAGAATAGCAGATTCAGGCGTGATAATAGGAAACAGTCCTGCTCCCAAGCGTAAAACTTCTCTGCGCCACTCCCGCCGGATTGGGTTTAGCGTATCCGGACAGGCCTCTCTCACTGACCTGGCAGCCGGAGTATCACTCGGACAATTGTAGGATAAAGTCTCTGGCACAGACCCTCCTTGGTGAACTTGAACTTGAGGAAATAGGGCCAGATTCACAAAAGGGATACGACGACGTATCTCCTGATACGCCGTCGTATCTTTGTTTCTATCTATGCGACTGATTCATAGAATTAGTTACGCATAGATATCCATAAGATCCGACAGGTGTAATTGTTTTACACTGTCGGATCTTAGGATGCAGTACCGCGCCCGCCACTGGGGGGAGTTTGCGTCGTAAACCAGCGTCGGGTATGCAAATTAGGAGTTATGGGGATCCACGACGGATTTTCGCGTTCGCTACGTCGCCGCTAGTCTAGTTTCCCGTCGCAAAGTTAGTCGTCGTTTTGGGTGCCCTAACTTTAGTCAGCAAACGTATTGCTGTCTAAAGTATGGCCGTCGTTCCCGCGTCGAAATTTAAAAATGAACGTCATTTGCGTAAGCCGTCCGTGAATACATAATTACGATACGCGTGTCGCCGTTCGAAAAAATGTAGTCACGGCGCGCAAAGCACGACAGGAATTGCGAAACTGAGCCTGTGCAGTAGGTCCGGCGCGGGAACGCGCCTAATTTAAATGGCACACGCCCATTTGAATTGACCCGCCTTGCGCCGGAGGCCGACGGCGTAGTTTTCATCGCAAGTGCTTGGTGAATCAGGCACTTGCGATGAAAACTTGCGGCGGTGTAACGTATCTATGATACGTTACGCCGCCGCTCACCTACGTGAATCTGGCCCATAGTCTCTGCCACAGACCTCCCTCAGTAAGCCTCAGAAAGACACCTCTGCCACAGGCCCTCTCTGGATGGAATTCTTGTAGACATCCCTCCTTGGATAAGTTACGCCTGGATCTCCTTCAACTTGTCGCCCAGGTGCCAACTGACAGGTGATCAATCCCTCAGTGTGGCGGCTACCTTGATCCCCGGTGGTTTGTCCAGGCCCTTTTGGACCGCCAGCCTCTCAATGGCGCTCCTCAGACTGACTCCCCACCGAACAGCAGTACAGCTTGGGATCTTTAGAAGTGGGGACCCAGTCACTCACTGGCACGCACGCCCCGGCCAGGTAGGCCATATCACCGGGGCGCCGTGATGTGGTCACCCCAAAGGTGGGTGCCACACTGGACGAAGAAGACCCAGAACCAATGGTGTCTGCCTCATAAATACCCCTCCCTAGCATGCACAACAAGGACAAACCCTCCTGATTGGCTGCTGGGAAAGAGCACCCAAACCTTGACTCCACTGCTGCCACCTGCAGCACCGGGGCTGGAAGAACATCCCAGTACATCAGAATAAGCCTACAGCACAGCCAAGTTGAGACAGAGACCCTGTTTTGCACTTAACAATCTGGATCAGAGTTCAACTACATTCTGATCTACCCTTAAATTTAACTAGCACCAGTACCATAAAGTACACAGGCGCTACACATAGATGATATTTTGGTCAACATGATGCCAACCCAACCAACTTAAGCATGTGCATCGACCCAATTAGCCTAGGATACCTGTTTCAATGCAATGGTTTTCCTGCCAGTGACCCCCTTAAAGTTGTGCTTTGTCCTTTCATCATCAGCTATTAATTCTTCCTCTTGCTTTAATGTCTATGTAAACTTTTAACATACGTATACAATTGCCCTAAATACAAGCACAAATGCCATGGCTGCTTTCCTCCAACGTTCATTATTAGTGTGCAAAGCGTACATTGCGTACATTGCTTCGATCTTTTTTCATTTGTTTAGCAAAAAAATAAAAACCCAGCAGTGATTAAATACCACCAAAAGAAAGCTGTATTTGTGTGAAAAAAAAATATAAAAATGTCATTTGGGTACATTGTTGTGTGACCGTGCAATTGTCATTCAAAGAATGAGAGCGCTGAAAATTGGTCTGGGCTTGAACGGGGTTTAAGTGCCCAGTAAGCAAGTGGTTAAAACAGTTTTGAAATTTACACAATTAAAAGAGTTGTGCAAATACTGTAGGGAACAAAACTTCAGTTTTGCACCAATTTTTGGGCGGACACGCAGTTAGAGATCCTGTATCTTGCACACCAACACCATGTGGCAAATTAACAAACCAGCATGTGCTACCCTTAGGCCGGGTTCACACCTATGCAAATTCGCATAACATTATAAAAAACATTGATTTCAATGAGGCCGGTTCACATATGTGCGATGCATTCGCACTGCGCATTGCCCAAAAAACGTGTGCGTTTTCTAGGCATTGCGGTGCGGCTCAGGTGCGAATTCAGGCCCATTATCTTCTATGGGGACGCATCTGATTCGCAGATGTGTTAATTTCTCTTCAGGATTTCTCTCATTCACCTCAATACACTTCCCCCCTCCCCTCTCCCAGATCTCCAAATTCGCAGCTAAAACGGAGATGATCTGCTGAACAGTTCTCTTATCGCTCTGTAGAAATCAGAGAGCTGGAATTCGCACTGCACAAGTGTGAATCCAGCCTTATTCATTTGTTGCAGGAAATGCTAATTATGCAGGAATATAGGAATTCACACATTTAATACTTCCCTGGTTAGTTTCAATACTTGGGCCTTTTAGCACACCTACATATTGTACCTTGAGCTTCCAGCCAATTCAGCAGCTTTGTTCATTATCATGGCAGTTTACACTGGTTTATGATTGGTCCAATTGTTCATAGTGTAGAGATTTTTCCTGTCTTGAGGCAGGGCCAGCTGGGTTTTACAGTCTGAACTACTTAGCAATTTCACAGTTTCATTTCCACTTTCTGTACAGAAATGAGACTGAAGACCAGTAATCTAAGAAACTCATTTAGTAAATTATCCCCCTCACCTATCATTTATCTGTAGACTGCACCCAAAGTAGGGGTCTGATCTGTGTACTCACATCCCCATGGTATAACCCTTTACACTGACATTTCAAATTAATTAATTTTTTGTTGTTGAAAAGTTCTGTTTATTGAATTTTAAAGGGTATACAAAACTTTTCTGCCATCTAACAAGCATAAAAAAAATAACTAAACAAATAAAGTAAAAATAACAGTACAATAGTAGTCACGTTTGCCAGTGCTTTAAGTCACCCCACCAGGTAAATCAATTAACATGTTTATCTATTTATTCTGAAACTCTAATCTCCATTTTTCAAACTAAATTTAGCTGACATAAATAGGCCAAGTCACTAAGCTGCATTAGGTATTTTGACTGCAATTGTTATTTTATCTTGCAATAATTTTTTCATCTAAATGTTCTTTTCATACCAAAGTATTGCATAGATGTAGAATATATATATTTTTCATAACATAGCTATTTAACCTTGAATTAGTAATTATTCTATGTTAGTTTCACCTTTGACTTGTGAATCACAAAAGAAAAAAAACCACAAAAATGTATAATATGATGCATACGCTAAATTCAGCCAATCAGTACCTTTATGAAGCAAACACATTATAAAAAATAACAAATAATAATCACCATGTGCGTTAGAGCAACAATTCTAGCCCAATACCCACTGTAACTCTAAACTTGTAACCTGTAAAAAATGTTAAAGTGTCGCCCCTGGAGATTTTTAGGTACCAAAGTTTGGCGCCATTTCACGAGTGTGTGCAATTTTAAAGCATAGCATCATCTTTCACATTATACAAAAAAATTGGACTAACTTTACTGTTTTTTTTTTAATTCATGAAATGCATTTTAAACTCTCCTTCGCAAATACCGTGTGACGTAAAAAGTTGCAACAAATCGCCATTTTAGAGTTTAAAAAAAAAAAAAACATATATAATGTTTGGAGATTTTTACATGTAGGAAAGAAGTGCCAGAATAGGCCCAGTATGGAAGTGGTTAAAGATCAACTCCATCTTTTGACATACTTTACACCAGCTTGGCCCAAACAAACTATGTCCCTCACTAACAAGTGAGGCCGCTGGATGTGTTGTATAAACTGAATGTAGCTGTGGCTATATACAGCATACTGCAATGTGTTCTGAGTGTGTAGAAACTTCCAGTCTGATACAAGAAACACGTTGGGGTGTATCACAGCGGCGCTCAGCCATTCAGAGAAAGCAATGCATTTTATCAATGAATAAAAAGCTTACTTTGATTGGCTGAGTCAGAGGTTGTGACATCAACAGCCTGCCTCTCTGACTCAGCCTCAGACTCAGAGGAATCTTTGTACTCATTGATAGAATACATCACTTACTCTAAATGGCTGAGCGCCGCTGTGATAGGCTCTACTGTGTTCCGGGTATGAGACTGGAAGTCTTGGCTCGAATCCCGGACACAGAGCAGTATGCTGTATATAGCCACAGCTATATACACTTTATACCGCACATCCAGCGGCCTGGCATGTTAGTGATGGACATAGTTTGTTTGGGTCAAGCTGGCCCAAACAAAATATGTAAAGTGTGTCAAAAGATGGAGATGCAGCTCAATGTGATGGCTGCATTCATTTTTATTTATTTTTTATCATTTTTTCCCCTTATTTTTTACTGGTGATCCAGCCAGTAACATTTCCTGTCTTAGGATGTGTCCATTCCACTAGAGGAGCAAAGGAGTCACCTTTGGACAGCAGCATTGTTGGTCTGGGGAGATGGTAGTGTTAGTTGCACCAGCAGACTTAAAGAGGAGCTCCATCCAGATAGGGAAGCTCTGCTTGTTTGCTTCCTTCCATATTTGGCACCTTTGGGGGGGGGGGGTGAGCAGGTACCTGTTTTTGACGGGTACCCATCCCCACTTCCAGGAGACCTCACCAATGCAAGGCCATTTAGAAATCGCAGCGAGGCTTCACTGCTGATTTCCCTTACAAGAAACAGTTTTCTTCCTTTAGAAATAAAGGGCCAGATTCACAGATGAAATACGCCGGCGTATCTACTGATACGCCGGCGTATTTTCAAATTTCCCGCGTCGTATCTTTAGTTTGAATCCTCAAACCAAGATACGACGGCTTTTGGGTAAGATCCGACAGGCGTACGGCTTCGTACGCCTTCGGATCTGAGGATGCAATACTTCGGCGCCCGCTGGGTGGAGTTTGCGTCGTTTTCCGCTTCGGGTATGCTAATTAGCTGTTTACGGCGATCTACGAAGCTACGCGCGCTCGTCGCATTCTCTTACGTCGGCTTTTCCCGTCGTAAAGTTACAGATGCTATTTCAATGACTTATTTTTAGACTAGCCATGTTAAAGTATGGCTGTCGTTCCCGAGTCGAATTTAGAATTTTTTTTTTTTGCGTAAGTTGTCCGGGAATAGGAAAGGACGTAACGCACGTCGCCGTTCAAAAAATTACATCGGTGCGGCGTCATTTCGCGCAAAGCACGGCGGGAAATTACAAAACGGAGCATGCGCAGTACGTTCGGCGCGGGAACCTGCCTAATTTAAATGATCCACGCCCCATTTGAATTAGGCGGGCTTGCGCCGGACGGATTTACGCTACGCCGCCGCAAGTTTACAGGCAAGTGCTTTGTAAATCAAGCACTTGCGCTGAAAACTTGCGGCGGTGTAACGTAAATGGGATACGTTACGCCGCCGGAATTGTACATGAATCTGGCCCAAAGATTTTACATAAATGAATAAAACCTAACCATTGTAAGCACCCTTGTGAGTGTTTGTCTCAACCATCTAACTGTCACTTTTGCTGCATAACTGGGTCTGGGAAGTTGATTGGGGCAGTTTTCAGGTGTTTTAGTGCAAGAAATAGCACCTGAACAGCAGTAAAGCGTAGATAAAACGAGCACCACTTTACTGATAATATCCGGCGCTTTTCCGGTGAAAGCAACCTTACTAGTCAGATAAAAAATCAAGCAAAAGCTTAAAAAAACAATAACAAATGCAACCACCACATATAAGAATTGTCAAGCTGCAGTATATCACATGTTTGTTTTTGGGTTCAATAATGCTTTAATGTTTGCAAAAACTTGCAATTTCTGAGTGTTTGCATTAAATAATAGTAATGCTATTAATAATAGTACTAATAATACTTCTTTAAGACAGGTGCCTATTGTGCAGTTATTTTTCTCCCTCCTTTTTTCTGCTGTACCAGACAGTTTCCCATTGGTATTACTGCTGTCCCCGAAGCAGGGTGCATCTGTGATTAGTACTGGCATACTACCCTGGCTTTTTAACATGCTCGCCAGTTTAATTAATGTATTAAGCAACCTAATTAGCATTTTGGCTGCCTGAGTAAATAAAAAGGATTTTTCTCCTTTATGAGGCTGCAGCCTTTGAATAGCCCATACTTTTCAAAACGTCCAGAGGCGGCCACATGCACAAAAAAGAAATAGAAAATGCATACGAAGAATGTGTCTGGTCTTGTTAACATTTCATAATGAATTTCTATTGCTCAAGCAATAAAAGCATTTTTGTGTATCCGCATATACTAATTGCGGGAATGATAAGATTTGTGCTTGTTGTGCCTCTTGCTTTGATACAAGTGTTTGATTTGGATTCATTGAAGATAGAATGATTGTAAATGTCTTTACAATCTGAAATTTCTGAAGTCAGTAGGAACTTTTATCATCCGCCTTCACAGTGACCCTATTAACCTGAGAGAGACCGACGTAACTATAGAAATGAACAAATGGAAATGTATGCCACTGGGAATTCAGAAATAAAAATGACACCATTGCCTTTCTGTCCTTTTGCCTCTATATTTCTTCCCATATTTCCTCTTTTTTTCTGACACACAACTATACTGGAAGGCAGTGATGGGACAAGGTGATTTAGAACCCAAAGAAAAAAGGCCAAACCGACTCCCCCTACCCCAATGAGCTGTGACCAACTTCAACAGCATTACACTAAAGGCAGAATATTATGGGAATTTAATCATACCTCAGATGACCATCAAAATATCATATATATATATATATATATATATATATATATATATATATATATATATATATATATATATATATATATATATATATATATAACAAATGTTACTAATAATCAGTTAAAACACATCATAAAAACTTGTGATACAGTAATTCATTATACTATCGATGTGTATCCTTGAAACAGGGGGTCTACGCGTTTCATGGTCAAACCACTTCTTCAGGACCCGTAAGGATCAATACAATCAGACTTGTGAATAACATTCATAATTACTAGTACCAAGAGAAGGGCTCCAGGAACAGCCCAGCTGGGCGGCCACAGGCTCCAGGGACAGCTCTGCTGGGCGGCTGCAAGAAGGCTGGGAGAGTGATGTGGGCTTGAGGAACAGCCCAGGATTCGGTGACCCCTGGCAAATCATCATTCGACCCCTGAGGGGGTCCCGACCCCCAGGTTGAGAACCACTGATTTAGAGGTTACAAGTTTAGAGTTAAGCAGTAGGTTTGGTGCTAGAATTATTGTGCTCACTCTGATGTTCTTGACAATACCTCACATGTGTGATCCAATCACCGTTTACATATGCGTGCAGGATCTATATAGACGTTCACATTTGCACATGAGCAGGAGGGGGCGGGGCACTTATTGTTTTTTATTTTTTTATTTTTTTAAATCAATTTTATTGCTATCACAAGGGATGGACAAAATTATAGCATGGGCAATGACATGTACTGTTTAGTGAGAGATTTGGGGTCTGTGATCTCCCCTCTGTTCTCCAAAGCAGCTAATCAAACCGAGATCTGTTTGATCAGCTGCTTTACTAGCCGATGACGGCGTGTAAAAAAACAAAACAACCAAGATCCTCATTGCTTTAGGTTTCATACACCAATGGAAAAATGGATTTTCCTTATTCTTCTTTATGGTCAGCCAGCGTGGCCACCTACAGTGGCCCCAGGCTCCCTGATAGGACAGGAGAGCCTGGAAACAGTGAAGTGCAGTGACAGGAAATGTGGGGGGCCCATCTGCTCCGTGTAAAATTAATCGGGCAGCTGTATAGCTACTTTAATCACTTTTGCAAAAAAAAGAATTCCCGGTTGGAAAAAATTACACCAGGATCATGGCTGCAGCCATGATCCAGGTATAACCACTTTGATTTGTCCCCATGTAGTGCGCCAAAGCAAGCGCATATGTAAGTCGAACCCACAAATGTAAACAGTGTTACGACCACACATGTGAGGTATCACTGCAATCGTTAGATGAGAGCAATAATACTAGAGCAAGACCTCCTCTGTATCTCTAGGCAGGTAACCGTTAAAATGTTTTAAAATGTTGCCGCAGGTGTCGTTGTCCCCTCTGGTTCTGTGTTGGAAGTTACAGCCAGTCAGAGTGTATTGGGTGCTCTTTCCCAGAACCAACCCAGTGGGAGTTTCTTTACCGCTGGGCATGCTGGGAAAGGGTACTTAAGGGTGGATGCTATTTTCCTCGCTCTCTTGCCTCATGGTCACCTTGACCTGGGGAATGTGACAGTTTCTGCCTTGGGCCGGCTGGTCCGAGACTTCGCAACTGGAGGTAGGCCCAGAAGCTGTCTGGGGCCTATTGACTCGAGGATGATCCTATGCTATCTGTCCTGCAGGAAGAAGCTGATCAACTGAAGGAACCGGGGAGGACTCGTCTTGGAGAAGACACAGCTGGAAGCTGGTATCTCGAGAGGAGCCTGGTATCTCAGTTGGAGGACGCATCCTGACCTATCTGCTTCACAGTATAGTTGGCTTAAAGGGACTTTTTCATACTGTGCAACTGAGTTTACTGAGGAAAATTATGCTTTTTGGATCCTGTGGCAGGGGATCGTTCCACAGCTAGCGTTACTATAAGGTCTGTGGCAGAGACCTTTACTTTTTGACTGTTCGTGCATCATTCCCGCTGCCAGGTCTGTGGCAGAGGCCTGTCCGGGTGAGCAAGAACCAACGACAGTGGCCCGGATTCAAGAAGCAATTGCATCTCCGTAACCATAGTTACGCAGCGCAATTGCTTACTTGCCCCGGCGTAACGAGTTCTCCTGATTCAGAGAGCTCGTTACGCCGACTACAGCCTAAGATATGCGTGGCATAAGCCTCCTTATGCCTTCATATCTTAGGCTGCATTCTTGCGTTGGCCGCTAGGGGGCGTTCCCATTGTGGTCAGCGTATAGTATGCAAATTGCATACCAACGCCGATTCACAACGTTACGCGAGCCCTGCGTACGCAATTTACATAGTTTTCGTACGGCGTGTTTAGCGTAAGGCTGCCCCTTCTAATAGCAGGGGCAGCCAATGCTAACGTTGCGACGTTTGAATTTTACGTAATTTGCGTAAGTGATTCGTGAATGGCGCTGAACGCCATTCACGTTCACTTTGAAGCAAATGACGTCCTTGCGACGTCATTTGCCGCAATGCACGTCGGGAAAGTTTCCCGACGGAGCATGCGCTCTACGCTCGGCGCGGGAGCGCGCCTAATTTAAATGATTACCGCCCCCTACGGGATCATTTACATTAGGCGCCCTTACACAGGGCAAGTTTACACAGCGCACACGCAATTTACGGAGCTACTTCTCCGTGAATCGCGGGTAGCGCAGGAAATTTGCGGGGGCGCAGGGCAAAAACGCTGCCCTGCGCCTCCGTAACAAAGGGGCGAATCCGGGCCAGTGAGTGCACCTGTCTCAGGCATCTCAAGGTTTCATTGATCTACAGAAAGGTACCTGAACTTTCCCTCTCCCGCCATTCCCTTTGTTCCGTTAACGTTGTGGTTGAATAAAAAGCCTTTGGAAAAGACTCAGTGACTGGCAACCGTGTTTTTTTTAAATGTGATTAACCCTAGATTCTAAACCAACACGGAAAACAGTGGGGTAGCGGCAGACCAAGACTAACCAGCAGCTCATTCGGGGGTAGTGCTACATATATATATATATATATATATATATATATATATATATATATATATATATACTGTATATCATGTTTGGGATTCTAAGTAATTTTCTAGCAAAAAAATACTGGGGCAGATTCACGTAGATCGTTGCAAAATTGTGCGGGCGTAGCGTATCTCATTTACGTTACGCCTCCGCAACTTACATGGGCAAGTGCTGTATTCTCAAAGCACTTGCTCCGTAAGTTGCGGCAGCGTACCCTAAATCACCCGGCGGAATTCAAATTCGGCGGGTAGGGGGCGTGTATCATTTAAATGAAGCGCGTCCCCGCACCGAACGAACTGCGCATGCGCCGTCCGTAAAATATCCCAGTGTGCATTGCTCCAAATGACGTCGCAAGTACGTCATTGGTTTCGACGTGAACATAAATGACGTCCAGCCCCATTCACGGACGACTTACGCAAACGACATAATTTTTTTAAATTTCGACGTGGGAACGACGGCCATACTTAACATTGGCTGCGCCTCATATAGCAGGGGCAACTATACACCGGGAAAACTCTAGCGTAAACGTCGTAACTTTACTGCGTCGGCCGCGCGTACGTTCGGGAATTCGCGTATTTAGCTAATTTACATACTCAACGCGGATTTCGACGGAAGCGCCACCTAGCGGGCCAAAAAAAAAATGCACTTAAGATCCGACGGCGTAAGAGACTTACGCCTGTCGGATCTAATGGATATCTATGCGTAACTGATTCTAAGAATCAGTCGCATAGATACAATGGCTCAACGCAGAGATACGACGGCGTATCTGGAGATACGCCGTCGTATCTCGGTTGAGAATCTGGGCCACTGATTTTAAATTGTAAACAACAAATCTCAGAAATAGGACTGGTCTTGAAGTAGTTAATATTCTCCAAAATTCTGAGATTTTTTTAGAAGCATAATAGACAATTTGACAATCAAAGTTTAGTACGTCATTTATAATCCCCAACACCTGCAGTGTCTCCTCGTGTTCGGCATAGTCACTTTAAAGCTTTATTTAGACTTTGCATGTAATCACAGATCATGGGTAAATCACACATCAAAAGATACTTGTGGACAAGTTAATACATCAGCAAAACTAAAATAGTAGCCCTTGGTACTAGTATAAACACTGATATAATATGTCAGTAATGTTATAATATATTTTAGACTCACTTTAAAGCCCAATTCCAGGTGTATAAAAAAGACCCAAATGAATGCAGCTCATTAATACATTCCTAAATGTATTTTTAAAGGCAAGTGTTGAAAGTATCTTAATTTGACTTGGTATCAGTCTCTTGACATCCCAGTACAGCAGAGCTATGACTAGGGGAGCCAACTGTAATGCCGCGTACACACGACCATTTTTCATGACGAGAAAATGCAATTTTTTTAATTGGTCATTAAAAACGATTTTTCTCTACGAGAAAAATGGGCATTACAAATTTAGAACCTGCTCTATTTTTTCTCGACGTTTTTCACATCGTTGATTTTCTCGTCGTGAAAAACGGTCGTGTGTAGGCTTTAGCGACGGGGAAAAAAAAACGCAAATGCTCAGAAGCAAGTTATGAGAAGGAAAATTTGCATAATCAGCCCAAAGGGTGGCACCATTCGAATAGAACTTCCCCTTTATAGTGCCATCGTACGTGTTGTACATCACTGCGCTTTGCGCAAGCATTTTTTATCACGATCGTGTGTATGCAAGGCAGGCCTGAGAGGAATCACGTCGAGAAAAACGTCGTTTTTTCCATGACATGAAAAACGGTCGTGTGTACGCGGCATTAGGAGCCAGCCAGTTGTGTTGCAGTGCATTCTTATAGAAGGAAAGAGCAGAGTGACAAAAAGAGGAGCTCATCAGTTTGCTGCTACTCCTTTTACTGTCCAATCACAGGGTGGAGGAGGACACCTGTATGTGTTATGGACCTGCAGCTGAAGAAAGTCAGGTCTTCTGCTCTACCTATGTTTTGTGGCAGAGCTAAATCTCAGAAATGTTTGGACAGAAATATGAATGCTTCTCAGGTTAAACAACTCCCTTGTATCACTTTCATCTGTTTATTTTGCTGTTTTAAAAATATTCCTGGAACATCTATAGTAACTGGCACAGCATATATACTATAAGCTTTTGGCAGCCTAGATCTAGACTGAATGAAAACTGCAGTTGTTATGCAAGTTATTGTTTAATTAAATATTATCAAAATGGCCTTGAAATGCCAAAAAAAAAAATCAAATATTTCTTCTTTGCAACCATGACAACGGTACTCAGTTTGTAGACATGATTTTCCAGAACTTTAATTCCCCCCACTACTGTAGATACTTTTTTCATGCTTTTTATTAAAACATTAAAAAAAAAAAATTATTTCATGCTATTTATTATTATATTGTATTATTATATATTATATTAGGTATACCATTACCTATTAGTTTAGCATTTACTATCAGCAAGTGTACGGGCAGGGCCTATTATAAACATAACAGAACATTTGCAATATAGGATCTGCTAAAACATCCTTCCTGTGGCATTTCTTCTCTGTCTTGTTTGCCACGGTTAAGACTAAAAAATAAAATGATTTTATGGTTATAATAATAATAATAGAATACCTAGTATTTATCAACAGATTTTATTTTTTTTGCAAAAAAAAATTTGGTTTGAAATATTTTATCATGAGCAAATTCTCTTAGACTGAAAAATCTCCTTTAGACAAAATGGCTATTTAGTACTACTGCAGTAGATTTTGGGCAATTGTCAGATTAGTCTCACAGGGGTTTACTTAAAAATAAGCTATGCTGAGCAATTAATTTCCTATTCCCATTCCAGTGTATAGAGGAAGGAAAATGAATCGCTATTACTTTCTGCCATACAACTAAATTGGGTAGCTACACATTCTCTGGTGTAGCAGCTCACATTAAAATTAATGTGATGCTGACAAAGGGATCAATGACAGAAGATTTTCATCATGTGATTGCAAGATTAAAAATCGCTCATGTAGCCCTTGGAGGCTAGGAAGATCTTGATGGCTAACATGATCATGGCTAAGAGAATTACACACCAACCCCAGCCAAAACCTATTTTTTATTTATTTAGCTTTGGATAAATGTAAGAAATTAGCATAGCCACATGGAAACACGTACAGTAGTTGTATGATTCTCTATATAATGTCAATATCATATTTTGTTATTTATCTTATGGATTTATGAGTTTATTTACCAGTCCTTTTAATTGGGTTGGTTTAACAAACGTAATATGAAATGAGTTGGGTTCATCTCTGTCAGGTATTATTGCTTTCTGTGGCCCTGTTAGGCCTTGTACACACGACCGAACATGTCCGCTAAAACTGGTCCGTTGGACCAGTTTCCGCGGACATGTTCGGTCATGTGTAGGGCCGACCGGACAGTTTCCCGGCCTAGCGGACAGGTTTCCAGCGGACAAAAGTTTCTTAGCATGCTAAGAAACTTGTCCGCTGGAAGCCTGTCCGTCGGACATGTCCGATGGTCAGTACGACTCATCGGACATGTCCGCTGGCCCGAAATCCCACGCATGCGTCAAAGTGATTCCACGCATCCGTGGAAGCATTGAACTTCCTGGTGTGCGCACGTCGCGGCGTCATTGTCGCCGCCACGTCACCGCGTATTCTGTCCGAGGGGAATTTGGTCTGATGGTGTGTCCGTTTTCATCGGACATGTCTGGTCGTCTGTACGAGGCCTTAAAGGTCCTGTTTACACCAGATGCATTGGCTGTGCTGAGCAGGCTTGCCAAGTGCAATTCCAATGCATAAACAAGGCAAAAAGCCCTGTTCTCTATCTTGGCAGCCCTCACCACTATGCTGCCACTATATGTTTCACTTTTTTTCAGTGCAACATGGTGCAGCACAGTCCACCACATTGTACCGTAATGAAGCCAAAATATCTTTGTAACTTTTAGCCTTGGTTGACATTGATGAAATTTGGCATGCAATTTGACATGTCAAAATCGCATGCCAAATTGGCGGCAATTGCCGGCAATGGCAGAGTCAGATTCCCAAAAGTGGCTTCTATACTACCTTTGACGATTTCGGGGTGCGATTTCCATTGACATCTGTGCAGAAACCCACACAGATGTCTTTGAAATCCCTCCTAAAGTCTGGACTCACATGCGGGAATGAAATTGTGCGAGTTGCACAATTTCATTCTTGCAGTCATTGTGAATCAGGGCTTAATCAAATTTTAAGGCACCACTGCTTTCACAATATAGGTTGTGGTAGTGCACGTGGCTGCTGTGAACAACCCCTAATGCTGCGTACAGTACACACGATCGGAAATTCCGACAAGAAAAGTTCGATGTGAGCTTTTGGTCGGAAATTCCAACCGTGTGTAGACTCCATCGGACTTTTTCTGTCGGAATTTCCGACAGCAAAAATTTGAGAGCTGGTTCTCAATTTTTCCGACAAGAAAAGTTCTTGTCGGAAATTCCGATCGTCTGTAATCAATTCCGATGAGCAAAAAAACACACATGCTCGGAATCATTGAACTTAATTTTTCTTGGCTCGTTGTAGTGTTGTATGTCACCACGTTCTTGACTGTCGGAATTTTGTGTGACTGTGTGTATGCAACACAAGTTTGAGCCAACATTCCATCGGAAAAAAATCTACGGTTTTCTTGTCGGAATTTTCGAGCGCATGTACGCGGCATAAGACATTTCTCTTTATTAACATAGGAGACAATCTCCTCCCTTACTTGTTTAACAGGTGTCATGAGGAACAGGAAATGGAAGGAAATCCACCTAGGAAAAACTCAGGTAGCAATAAAAAAAACATTTTCTAATAATGAGCATTGATCTGTTATGGGTTAATAGCAGTGACCACTACTAACTTATTATAACTAGTCCCCAGTCTCTCATGGCCAAAAATTATATACCAAACATTATGCTCACCCCTATGGTGATCCCAGGAGCTATAAATGAGTCCCTACTGGTTTAGAAGGATTCAGATAGCACTGTGCAAAGTAGAAGAGCCCCGTTTGGCTCAGATGATGCCCCTACCACTATTATGCCCCGTACACACGGTCGGAATTTCCGACAGCAAATGTTCAACCATGTGTATGCTCCATTGGACATTTCCTGCCGGAATTTCCGATAACAAATGTTTGAGAGACGGTTCTCAATTTTTCCGACAACAAAAGTTCTTGTCGGAAATTCCGATCGTCTGTATGCAATTCCGACGCACAAAAATCCTACTCATGCTCGGAATCAATTTGACGCATTCTCGGAATCATTGAACTTCATTTTTCTCGGCTCGACGCAGTGTTGTGCGTGACCGCGTTCTTGACGTTCGGAATTTCCGACAACATTTGTGTGACCGTGTGTATGCAAGACAAGTTTGAATGAACAATCCATCGGAAAAAAATCCACGGTTTTGATGTCGGAATGTCCGATCATGTGTACGCGGCATAAGGTTGAGCACTGTCCTGTACGCACAGCTTATGGTAGAGTAAATCTTCACATTGTGTTTCCTTTTTGTGTTAAAAAATGAGGCATACGGCCTGCACAGATTGATGCATGACCTTTGTCTGTAGTGTCAAAACTGACATTTCCTGTGGGAAAACTAGATATCCCACAATCCCTGGCTTTATCAGTCTAGCACTGCAGGTGAGTGCCACACATTAATTAGATTGGACACAGACCCAAACAGGCAGAGCAATTAACAGAGATCTCTTCATGCTGGAAGAAATGTTTCAACATATGAGCACTCCCATATTTATTATTCAACACAAAGGAAATGGCAAGGCATGCACTGGACAATGTTTGACCCAGAACAGGAAGCTGCCATGTCCCTCTGGTGAATAGGGATGAGCTAGTAGTCATACATGGACATAGGGTAATCGATCAGCCATGACACTACAAACTACAGTCACAACATGTGTGAGCCCATCTTTACAAGGTAGGGCAAACAAACAGAAGAGAGAATATAGCTACACTAATACCTAGTTAAAACACTGAAAACATTTGAAAGTGTACAATGACATAATAGTTTTATTGCATACATACAGTAGCTGAACAGTTTCAAAACTGAGAACTTTTAATATCAAAATACTAAAATTAAAATATTTGCTGTATGTATGTGGCAATTGGTGTATAATAAGGAGGCTGATCCTGCACTGTGCATAAAGGAAGCTACAAAAACAGCATGGCAGAGCTGGGTAAAATTGGCACACTATTAATGTGGAACAAAGCCGGAATTTCTCTATTTTATTTTATGTCCTGCTGTGTGGTTGTGTTTGCCAGTTTAAAACAGCCAAAAAAAGTTGTAAAAATGATCTATTAGCACCAGAGCATGGTTTGCATATAGAGAACACATATTATACAAAATTAATATTTTCTACTAAGCTTCTAAATCCTATCCTAGCTCTATTATTATTCCAGAAACTTTGTATTTGCCTAAAAATGGCACAACAAATACCAATGATAAAAAAAATATTCCTCTGTAATCTTTCAGCAAAGGTATAGGAAATAGCTGAATAGCTAAGTAAACCTGTATTGATGTCAAACAGCCAATCAGGCTATGGAAAATGTGTTGTCGAATAATTGGCTACTGGAAGCAATCACAGCTTTGATTGTCCCCTAGACCTTTAGAAATTTACCCCGATGGCTAATTGTGAGAAAAAACATCTGCTTTAAAGACCTGCGTAGGAGGTTATCCAGGATATACTTTTAGCTTAAAAAAATGGCAAAAAATAAAAATGATCAATAGCTGTAGCAATCCATGGCTTACAAAGTAAGTTATTTTATTTGCAGAGGAGACCTTTAGCTGCGGAGAAGGTGTCTGCATCTGCACAACAAAGATGATGGCGGGCAGGAGCTGCCGATGCAGCACAGTATTTTGCCCGCCCACCACATGTCATTCTTAATTGTAGCCGCGGATCTAGAGAGTGATTGACAGGTGGTTGATGGACACGATCATCAGTGCAGTCCAGCCCTGGCCTACACAGCGATACTGGCTAGATCACAAACCAAACATTTTGTGAATTTAGTTGGGTGGGAACAGTGTGAAGGTATTGGGCATATGTCGTGCAGTGATTATAAACTGAAGAAGGTGCAGTAAATTTAAAGGGTATCCAAACTCAAAAATAAAAATAGAATACATTGCGGCTTACTAAAAGATATGTATTTAATTCTGGTGTCTGCAATAATTAGCTTTTCATGCTTTTTTTGCCTTTATTTTAACCTGTAGATCCTCCCATTAACACACTTCCTTTTCTAGGGTAACAACATTCACTCAGTGTACTATATCTGTGGAAGAGCAACATTGTCATCCTAGGCTGCTCTTCTAATTTTGACTACAAACACCTCCCCTTCTTGTCTTCTCCCCATATCGAAAGGAGAGTTTTTTTTAGTTCACAAAGGCTAGCTGGGAAAATGGATAACATTGTTTGAAATTTCAATTCATAGCACTAAAAGTTACAAGGACATTTGGTTTCTGGAATCATTATTATGTATTTTTCAGTACTTGCAAAAAATGTACATAGATAAAAAGAAGTTACTAAAGTAGGCACCAACACAATACATTTAATAAATCATTAGCCCAATTTAGAATTTTGCCTTGCAAAACCCAAATATATAACCAAGACAGGATAAGTGCCTAAAAAATAAAACAAATTGCAAAAGTTCACAAAATAGTGACCATCCCCACACCAAGTAAATTTTCAGATCATCCACATCAACCTCTTAAATTGTGCATTAGACAACCACTAGGGATGAGCTTCGAGTTCAAGTCGAACTCATGTTCGACTCGACCATTGCCTGTTCGCCGAACAACGAACAATTTGGGGTGTTCGCGGCAAATTCGAAAAGCCGCGGAACACCCTGTTAAAGTCTATGGGAGAAATCTGTGCTAATTTTAAAGGCTAATATGCAAGTTATTGTCCTAAAAAGTGTTTGGGGACCTGGGTCCTGCACCAGGGGACATGCATCAATGCAAAAAAAAGTGAAATATTCCTTTCGTACCTAGGGGGGGGTGTAAAGTAAGCATGTGAAATAGCGCATGTTTCCCGTACTTAGAACTGTCTCTGCACAAAGTGTAATTTTTGAAGGAAAAAAAGTAATTTAAAACTGGACTCGCGGCTATAATGAATTGTCGGCTCCCGGCAATTCAGAGAGAATTTATTTATAAAAAAAAGCGTGGGGTCCCCTCAAATTCAATTACCAGGCCCTTCAGGTCTAGTATGGATATTAAGGGGAACCCCGCCGTCAATTTAAAAAAAAAATGACGTGGGGTTCCCCCCAAATATCCACATCAGACCCCTTATCCCAGCACGTAACCTGGCCGGCCGCAAAAAAGACGGGTGATCTCCTCTCCGGTCCAGCGATGAGAAGATCGTCCGGGATCCAGAAGGCAGCATCGCCGGCCGTCTGTCTCCACCGGAGACAGCCCGGTGAATGACGCTGCTGAAGCTCTGACATTTCTTTTATAGGTGAGGCGGGGCCACCCATCACGTGACCCTGTCCCCCTCTGACGCACCCTCTGCTATGTCACTGGGGAAGACCAGGCTTCCCCCTCGCGTTAGAGGGGGTGGGCTCACGTGACGGGTGGCCCCGCCTCACCTATAAAATAAATGTCACAGCTTCAGCAGCGTCATTCGCCGGTCTGTCTCCGATGCTGCGCTCTGGATCACGGACGATCTTCTCATCACTGGACCGGAGAGGAGATCACCCGTCGCTGGATACCGACAACGTTGGAGCGGGGAGCCGGGACCGAGTGGACTTTTTTCCACGGTGTGTGTGTTTTTTTACAACTATTTACACTTCCTTAGTGAAATGGTAGGGGTACAATGTACCCCATTACCAATTCACATAGGTGGGGCAGGATCTGGGGGTCCCCTTTGTTAAAGGGGTCTTCCAAATTTTGATAAGCCCCCCGCTGTTGAGGGCATGTGGCCTGGTACGGTTCAGGAGAGGGGGGCACTCTCTGTTCCCCCTCTGTCCCCCCTCTTTTCTGCGGCCGGCCAGGTTACGTGCTCGGATAAGGGGTCTGGTGTGGATTTTTGGGGGAACTCCACAGCATTTATTTTTTTAATTTGGGGTGGAGTTCCCCTTAAAATCCACACCAGACCTGAAGGGTCTGGAATGGATATTTGGGGGGAACCCCACGTCATTTTTTTTAAATTGACGGCGGGGTTCCCCTTAATATCCATACCAGACCTGAAGGGCCTGGTAATTGAATTTGGGGGCACCCCACGTTTTTTTTTATGAATGAATTCTCTCTGAATTGCCGCGAGTCCGGTTTTAAATGACTTTTTTTTTCCCGAAATTACGCTTTGTGCAGAGACAGTTCTAAGTACGGGAAACATGCGCTATTTGACATGCTTACTTTACATCCCCCCTAGGTATGAAATTTAAAGGAATATTTCACTTTTATTGTTTCACTTTAAGCATTATTAACCACTTCCCTACCGAGTCATAGTAAAATGACGTTGGCGGGAACCTTTCGTCCTTCAGACTGGACGTCATATGACGTCCTTACATTCCTGACCACTAGGGGGCGCGCGCGTGTGCGGGCCCGACGGCCTCAATGTCCGCCGGTCACCCGCGATTGCCCGCAATCACGGCAGGACCATGGATCTATATGTGTAAACACACATATCCATGTCCTGTCAGCGGTGAGGAGACCGATGTGTGTTCCCAGTACAGAGGAACACACATCGATCTCCTCCCCTTGTGAGTCCCCCTCCCCCTACAGTTAGAACACACTTTAGGGAACATATTTAACCCCTTCAGCGCCCCCTAGTGTTAACTCCTTCCCTGCCAGTCACATTTACACAGTAATACTAATCAGTGCAGTTTTAAAGCACTAATCGCTGTGTAAATGTGAATGGTCCCAAAAATGTGTCAAAAGTGTCCGATATGTGACGGTCACAATAAAAATCGCAGATCGCCGCCATTACTAGTAAATAAATAAAAAAAAATGCCATAATTCTATTCCCAATTTTGTAGACGCTAGAACTTTTGCGCAAACCGATCAAATACGCTTATTGCGATATTTTTTTTTACCAAAAATATGTAGAAGAATACGTATCGGTCTAAACTGAGGAAAAAAAGATTTAAAAAAAAAAAATTTATGATATTTATTAAATCAAAAATTAAAAGATATTGGCCCGGATTCACAAAGCACTTACGCCGACGTATCTCGAGATACGCCGCGTAAGTGTAACTATGCGCCGTCGTATCTGTGCGCCGTGCCCTACAATCTGAGATACGCCTAAAAATAGGCTTCCAACGACCGACGTAACTTGCCTACTCCATCGTATCGTGGGCTGGGTGCATTTTCCGCTCCCATTGATTTTCTATGCACATATGCAAATGAGGGAGATACGCCGATCCACAAAATTAGTTGCGCCCGACGCATAATGTACGCGGTTTGCGTAAGTCGTACGTCCGGCGTAAAGTTATTCCCCATATAGGAGGCGCAACTTATGCAAAGGAATGGACCAGGGAACACAAGCCGTCGTATTTTTTGTCGTTTACGTTGTACGTGAATATGACTAGGCGTAGGTTACGTTCACGTCGTAGGCAGTGATTCGACGTATCTTAGGCAGTTGTTTCGACGTGATTCTGAGCATGTGCACTGGGATGCGGCCACGGGATGGCGCATGCGCCGTTCATTTTAAGTACTTCTATGGCGCTTGGCCCATCATTTGCATGGGGTCACGCCTCATTAGCATGGCTCACGCCCACTTCCACCTACGCTGGCTTACGCCAAGGAAACCCAGCGTATCTTTAAAAACGAGTGGGAGAAAGTGCTTTGTGAATCCAGTGCTTGCCTCTGTGCGCTGCGCCGGCGTAGCGTAAAAGAGATACGCTACGGCGGCATTAATATGCGCCAATGTATGTGAATCCGGGCCCCTGTGTTCTTTTCAAAATTGTCGCTCTTCTTTTGTTTATAGCGCAAAAAATAAAAACCGCAGAGGTGATCACATACCACCAAAAGAAAGCTCTATTTGTGGGGAAAAAAGGGCGTCAATTTTGTTTGGGAGTCACGTCGCACGACCGCGCAATTGTAATTCAAAGTGCGACAACGCTGAAAACTAAAAATTGGTCTGGGCAGGAAGGGGGTGAAAATGCCCTGTATGGAAGTGGTTAAATTCACTGCCCCCGAAAAAACGGCTGTTTTTAAAACTTTTTTTTGCCATTGATACATGTCCCCTGGGACAGGACCCAGGTCCCCAAACACTTTTTAGGACAATAACTTGCATATTAGCCTTTAAAATTAGCACTTTAGATTTCAAACTTTCGAGTCCCATAGACTTTAACAGGGTTCTAAAGTTCACACGAACATTTGGTGTGTTCGCAGGTTCTGGTGCGAACCGAACAGGGGGTTGTTCGGCTCATCCCTAACAACCACCACCACATTTAGATTTCACACTCACCACAGAGCTATGACCTCTAAGCAGAGCTTTTTTTCTCAGAAAATAGGTGCAGGAACTCAACCACGACCCCGTTCAGATTTCACAAACAGTAGAAGGGTCTTAAAGGGGCATTAAATACCAGGATTGAATTTCATACAGAGTGCAGAGTTCAGGGGGTTACACACAGAGTGCAGAGCTGTTGCTTGTAAACACAGAAACCAGACTTCTGTGTATACAAGTGATTTTGGTGAGCAGGCACCAAAGGGTCTGAGCCAGAGGTGGTGGAACTGAGTTCCCCCAGAAAAAAAGCCCTGCCTCTAAGTAAATAAAGGGTTGGAAATGCTTGTTCAATAAACTCAGGCTGTCAAGGTGGTCTTCACCAATGTATACAGCCTTAATATGCACTTGCTCCCATCTCACCGCACAATAGACTCCGGTGTGCGCTCCACAAATCAGAAGTTCAGATCCCGGATGTGACATCAGACCAGGAATCGGAAGTGATGGCAATAGTGCAGCCTCGACTAGTTTCCCTATCTAAGCATCTTCAGAGAGCTTCCTGCAGATGCTGAGATAGCAACACTAGTTGAGGCTGCAACATTGCCATCACTTCTTGTTCCTGGCCTGACGTCAAAGCCGGAACTTCTGATTTGTGGAGCACATGCTGGAATTCTTTTGTGAAGTGAGATGGGGGAAAGTGTACATTAAGGCTGTATACATTGGTGCAAATTTTGGGGACAAATATATGTGAGTGCCGTGGCCATTTCTTTGTTTTATGGAGATGGACTGTGGGATTTGTAGTGTGTATAGAGCATATTGCACGTGACTGCAACTAATGTGACTGCTTGTTCCAAACTAAATAAGTGAGTGGAGATAGGAGAGGTTCAGCAGCTCATGCAGAACAATACAAGGAGGAAACCGCACACTTAAGCCCTGTACACACGATCGGATGTCTGATGGAATCCAATCCGATGGATTTTTTCATCGGATATGCGATGAAGCTGACTTTCATCAGTCTTGCCTACACACCATCGGTCAAAAATCCGATCGTGTCCAACGCAGTGACGTAAAACATAACGACGTGCTGAGAAAAATTATGTTCAATGCTTCCGAGCATGCGTCGACTTGATTCTGAGCATGTGTGGATTTTTGACCGATGGACTTCCACACAGACGATCGTTTTTTTCTATCGGTTTTTTATCCATAGGAAAATTTTAAAACATGTTCTATTTTTTTTCACCGATGGAAAACAAACCGATGGGGCCCACACACGATCGGTTCGTCTGATGAAAACAGTCCATCGGTCTGTTTTCATCGGACAAACCGATCGTGTGTACAGGGCTTAAAAAACGATTTAATGAAAAATAGATTACAGGCCCATTAATTAATGGTTATGATTTGATAATTTTAGGACAATAATGACATCGTTTAGTGTCACTTCATTTAAAAAAAAAAAGGGAGAAATGCAATTACAAAAATACAACCACGAAGGAAGTGGTAACATAGAAAGTGTAAACTAGTTGGCATGTTTGTATTCCGACAATATGTTTTCTCTTGGATAATTTCAGTAAGTTAATATTGTTATGCTAAATTAAGTACAAAACCATCAGCATTATTTATATAATGTACCCAATCCATTTAAGGACAGTAACACTGCCTAAAAATATTGCATTTGGTTTGTGACAGCTGTTATGTAAAATTGCAAACAAATATGCTCAGCGAGCTGGGAATTGGATTTATCTTTTATGTCCCAGTGCCGTCTAGTTCAGTCTTCCAAGGCCATGAAACTCCCACAGCTTTTGGACATCTGTAATTAATAGACAATAAAAGTGCAATGACAGTTTCTCAAAATATTATATATATATACAAAACTGTGTACAAGCACTGTATAACGTCATGAAAGGTAACCATATGCATTTCCTAGTGGAGTCCAGATAGGTGGTATTTTAAGTGGGAACACCAGTTTATATTGTGTTGTTTTAAAGCCAAAACATATTTCAATACTAACACTTATTCTATTAATTCAATTAAGTAATAGAATAAGGCCCCGTACACACCAGAGGATATCCGCTGGAAACGGTCTGCCGGACCGTTTCCAGCGGATAAATCCTCTGGCGGATTTGGATCTGATGGCTGTACTCACCATCAGAACGAAATCCGCACGGAATCCATCCGCGGTGACGTGTCGCGACGCTAGAAGGTAAAGACTTCCACGCATGCGTCGAATCATTAGGACGCATGCGAGGGAGGGGAGCGGACGGATTGATCCGGTGAATCTGTACAGACCACCGGATCAATCCGCTGGACAGGATTCAAGCGGATAGATTTCTTAGCATGCTAAGAAATTTGTATCCGCTTGAAATCCGTCGGCTGGATTTTTATCCGCCGATAAATGTCCGCTAGGCCGTACACATGACCGGATCTATCCGCTGGAACTGATCTGTGGATAAATCCCAGCGGATAGATCCGGTCGTGTGTACAAGGCCTTAGTGTTAGCATTGAGAAAAATATTACAATATTAACATATATTCTATAATTTAATTAAAGCTTAAATGGCTTATAAGAGACACTGGACACCAGAAAAGACACAGGGCCAGATCCACATACAATTAGATAGGCGCAGCGTATGTGAGATACGCTACGCCGCTGTAACTTACTTTTAAATTCTTTGAATCCACAAAGAATTTGCGCCGTAAGTTACGGCGGCTGAGTGTATCTCTCGGTGCGTAATTCAAATCGGCGAGTAGGGGGCGTGTTTCATTTACATTTTTTTACTTAGACGTGAATTACGTCCATCCCTATTCACGGACGACTTAGACAATTTTTTGTTTCAAATTTCGACGCGGGAACGACGGCCATACTTAACATGGCAAGTCTAACTATACGTCACAAAATACCAGCTTTAACTATACGCCGGAAAAAGCCGACTAGAGACGACGTAAGAAAATGCGACGGCCACGCGTACGTTCGTGGATCGTCGGAAATAGCTAATTTGCATACCCGACGTGGAAAACGACGCAAACTCCACCCAGCGGACGCCAAAGTATTGCATCTACGATCCGAAGGCGTACAAAGCCGTAAGCCTGTCGGATCGAACCCAGATGCCGTCGTATCTTGGTTTGAGGATTCAAACTAAAGATACGACGCAGCAAATTTGAAAGTACGCCGGCGTATTAGTAGATACGCCGGCGTACTCTCTCTGTGGATCTGGCCCACAGTCATTACTAACTTCTTCAGGTCAGTCCTATAGCAGTTTTTCATGATATATACATGATTAGACTCCTCAGGGTAGGGGACGTGATTGACTCAATTATCAAGCAGAGGCAGAACGGATACCGCAGACTCGATGATCGAGCAGAGGCAGAACTATGGTTTGCACCTGAATGGAAGGGAGTCTGCTGTTCTGGGGGAGAGGTTTATGGGTAGGTAGGTAGGAGGAGTATTTAAACTAGAATTGGGGGGTGAACTAGAATTCAATCGGGCAGTCAGGTCAGTTAGGGATCAGACACTAATGGATGGTGGAATGGGGATAGATGGGGTGAGGGTTATGGGAGGTGACAAGAAGGTTCCCATGTTGCAAATTATCATTGGAAAATATAGTGCTACTAAAAAAGATATGCAAAACACCAGAGCAAAATGTAATAATGCAGTAAAGTGTTTGTTCACCAATGCCAGAAGTCTGCCAAGCAAAATAGGTGAGTTGGAAGCTCTGGTGTATCAGGAGAGCTATGATGTAATCGGTATTGCTGAATCTTGGCTTCATTCTTCACATGACTGGGCTATTAATATTCCTGGCTATGCACTCTTTCGGAGAAACAGGGTAAAAAGGAAAGGTGGCGGTGTATGTCTCTATGTGAGAAGTGATCTCAAAGTGAGTGTAAAAGAGGACCTAGTTGTTGGAGAGTGTGATGTAGCTAAAGCATTATGGGCGGAACTGCATATAGATGTGTGTAGTTAAAAGTTAATCATTGGAGTTTGTCATAGGCCACCCGATGTTAATGAGGAGGTGGATACTGAGCTCCTTGCACAGATAGAAAGGGCTGCAAGAGCTGGGACAGTGATAATAATGGGGGATTTTAACTACCCGGACATTGACTGGAGTAATGGCACTGCTAGAAAAACACATTTAACCACTTGACCCCCTGTTGTTAGCCCCTTCCCAGTGTCATTATTGCGGTGATTGTGCATTTTTTTTTAGCACTGATCACTGTTTTAGTGTCACTGGTATTTTTACCCCAGCTTTGGCTCGTTCTTGTGTCTCCTCATCTTTGGCGGCTTCCCTTGTGTCTCCTCCTCCTCAGGGGGCTTCCTCCTCAGCGGCCAATAGGGTCACCTCTTCTCTCAGCCAATCGGGATTTAGGACCCGATTTCTGATTGGCCAGGAGGAGAAACAGGAAGACACTAGCGAATATTAATTTACTATTGTCACACAACTGGGTGGGATCAGGGCACAGTGCCCTGAGCTCCCAGCCCACTCTTTGTTTAAGCCAATTAGAGCCTTAGGCTCTAGTCATGTGCTTGTAGATTAGGAGCAGGGCGCCCCTTATGGATGGGCCGCCACTGGTCAAAAGTGTCAGTTAGTGTGAAAATGTCCACCGCAATATCGCAGTCTCACTATAAGTCGCTGATCAGCGCCATTACTAGTTAAAAAAAACATAATCCATAGTTTGTAGACGCTATAACTTTTGTGCAAACGCTTATACGCTTATTTGAAAATGTTCTACCTAAAATATGTAGCAGAATACATATTGGCCTACATTTATGAAGACATTAGATTTGTTTACATTATTTTATTGGATATGTTTATAGCAGAAAGTAAAACATATAGGGCCGGATTCAGATACGAGATACGACGGCGTATCTCCAGATACGCCATCGTATCTCTGAGTGCGGGCTCTGAGTGCGCCCGATTCAGAGAATCAGTTACGCATAGATTTCCCTAAGATCCGACAGGCGTAAGTGTCTTACACCGTCGTATCTTAGGCTGCATATTTACGCTGGCCGCTAGGTGGCGCTTCTGTATAGTTACGCAAGGAATATGCTAATTAGGTATTTACGCCGATTCAGAAACATACGTCCCGCCGGTGCATTTTTTTACGTTGTTTACGTTAGGCTTTTTCCGGCGTAAAGTTACCCCTGCTATATGAGGCGTAGCTAATGTTAAATATGGACGTCGTTCCCGCGCCAAGTTTTGAAAATTTTACGTCGTTTGCGTAAGTCGTTCGCGAATAGGGCTTTGCGTAAGTTACGTTCACGTCGAAACCAATGAGGCTTTGCGGCGTAATTTCGAGCATGCGCACTGGGATTCTTTCACGAACGGCGCATGCGCCGTTCACAAAAAACGTAAAATTGAAAAGTGAAATTTAAATAAAACACGCCCACAACATCCCCATTTGAATTAGGCGGGCTTACGCCGCCACACATACGTTACGCCGCTGTAACTAAGGGCGCAAGTTCTTTCTGCATACGGAACTTGCGCCCAAAGTTACGGCGGCGTAACGTATCTGAGATACGTTACGCCCGCAGATAGATAGACGAATCTATCTGAATCCGGGCCATAATGTTTTTCACAATTGTTAGTCTTTTTTTGTTTAAGTGAATAAATATCACCAAAAGGCAGTTCTTTTGGTGAGAAAAAAGGACATACATTTTATTTGGGTACAGCGTCGCATGATTGCGCAATTGTCAAAGTAATGCTGTATCGCAAAAAATTGCCTGGTCATGAAGGCGGATAAATATTCAGGAGATCAAGTGGTTAAAGCTGAATTTCAAAAACTCATCCATTTGGATAAATATGCAGGCATACTATGAGTTAAGTCCAAAAGGTGCTTGCCCCCATGGACTTATCTCTTTAAAGCGGTAGTTCACCCTCACTTGCATCATTTTTCCATCGAGACAGGCATTGTAGCGCGAGCTACAGTATGCCTGTCCCGATTTTTTTACCCCCGTACTCACTGTGTACCTGTACGATAAAGATTTCGGCTCCCGCGGGGAATGGGCGTGCCTAGGGAGAGGGAGGATGATTGACGGCCGGCCCTGGCACGTCACTCTCCCCGAAGACAGCCGGAGTAGGTCTCGGCTCTTCACGGCGCCTGCGCACAGGCTATGCGCAGGCGCCGTGAAGAGCCAAGCCTATTTCGGCTATTTCCGGAGAAGCGTGACACGCCAGAGCCGGCCGTCAATCATCCTCCGTCTCCATAGGCACGCCCATTCCCCGGTATCTTCGATCTACGAGTACAAGGTGAGTACGGGGGTAAAAAAATCGGGACAGGCATACTGTAGCTCGCGCTACAATGCCTGATTTTATGGTACAATAAAATTTTTATTTTTTTTTTCGTTCATAGGGTGAACCCCCGCTTTAAATTACATCTGACAATTTATAGAGCTTCAGAAGGATAGCTATCGCTATAGATCCAGAGCTCTGGTGCTGCACTGTCTGGTCTCAGCTCCTTCAGCTGCAGAACCGTATGCAGCTGCTGTACCCACCCCTCCCCTTTGCTGCCCATTCACAGAAGCCTTTGTAATTTGTGAACTCCTTCACGCAATACAAAGGCTTCTGTGAATAGACAGCAGAAGGGAGGGGTGGCCAGAGATGCTGTGTGTGAGAACCAAGTGTTTCTCCTCTCAGAGCCCTGGTGTGTAGGGAGAGCTATTCTCCAGGAAGCACCATAACACTATCATATCTAAATGAAAAGAATAAGTCCAGAGTCCATGCGCCTCATTGAACTTAAGTCATAGAGGCTGAATTCCTGGAGGTTTGACATAGACACAGCAGACTGTATTTTAAATCAGGTTAGGATAATTAAAACAAGATGTGCTGTGTAACAAAGGTGATTTTTTTCTGAGCAGAGAGTGCCAAAGCTTGTTTGCTTACAGTGCCAAATAGTGGTAATACTATTCAAGATCCAAGACTAAAGCCTCGTACACACGATCGGATTTTCCGCAGACGAAGCTTCAGACTTTTGGGCAAAGTGCATTGGCCAAAAACTTGTCTTGCATACAAACGGCACACAATTGTTGGCCAACAAACACTAACATAGTTACGTACTATGTCGTTTTTCAGCTCTTTAGCACAACCTTTTGGACACCTTCTGCTAATGTTGTGTTTGGTGAGCATTGCTTCCCAGCATGCGTATTTGTACTTTGGACTTTTGTCCGACGGACATGTGTTCACACGCTCGGAAAATCTGACAACAGACCGTTGTTCGCGGAAAATTTTAAAGCCTGCATTTCAACATTTGTCCGTGGAAAATCCTACAACAATTGTCCGATGGAGCATACAAACGGTTGGATTTTCCGCCAACAGCCTGTCCCATCGAAAAATCTGATAGTGTGTACGAGGCTTTAGAACCAGCCTCACACCAATGTCAGTGTTCAGTAAAATGTTACTGTTCAATAAAACATGTGCATTGAAGTTCCACCTAAGCACCAGGTTCACTGAGAGAGCTTAGGATCAACAATCTTTTCTATTTGATACATATTAATCAAATCTGTCTTACAAGATCACCTTACTTGTGGCAGAATTAGAGGTTCTTCGCCTCATTGCTTCTTTAATATTTAACCACTTCCATACCAGGCACTTACGCAGCTTCCCGCCCAAGCCAATTTTCAGCTTTCAGCACTGTCGCACTTTGAATGGCAATTGCGCGGTCATGCTACACTGTACCCAAACAAAATTGGCATCCTTTTTTCCCCACAAATAGAGCTTTCTTTTGGTGGTATTTGATCACCTCTGCGATTTTTTTTGTTGCGCAACAACTAAAAAAAGACTGAAAATTTGGAAAAAAAAATAATTTTTTAATTTTTTTTTGTTAATTTTTTTGTAAATAAGTTTTCTCTTTCAATTATGGGCACTGATATGGCGGCACTAATGGGCACCGATGAGATGGCACTGATGGACATCGATGAGGTAGTACTGACGGGCACAGATGAGGTGGCACTGATTGGCGGCGCTGGTATGCGACACTGATGGGCACTCATAGGCGGCACTGATGGGCACACATAGGCGGCACTGATGGGCACACATAGGCGGCACTGATGGGCACACATAGGCGGCACTGATGGGCACACATAGGCGGCACTGATGGGCACACATAGGCGGCACTGGATACTTATGGGTGGCACAGATGGGCACTCATGGGCGGCACTTATGGGTGGCACTGATGGATACTTATGGGTGGCACAGATGGGCACTGATAGGTGGGCACTGGGCATGGATGGGCACTGTGGGGTGGCACTGATGGACACTGTGGGGTGGCACTGATGGACACTGGGGTGGCAGCACTGATTTTGCCAGGTTGCCAGTCAGTGCCCATTTGTGGGCACTGATTGGCATCTTTTTTTGAATGCTTTTTTTTTTTTTGCAGGTTTTTTTTTTGCCCACCCTGGTGGTCCAGGGTGGGCATCCCTGGTGGTCTAGTGTGGCGATCCGAAGGGGGGGCTGCGCTGATAAACAATCAGCGCGAACCCCCCCTGTCAGGAGAGCCGCCGATCGGCTCTCCTCTACTCGCGTCTGTCAGACGCGAGTGAGGAAGAGCCATCAACGGCTCTTCCTGTTTACATCGTGATCAGCCGTGATTGGACACGGCTGATCACGTGGTAAAGAGTCTCCGCCGGAGGCTCTTTACCGAGATCGGAGATGCAGGGTGTCAGACTGACACCCCGCATCACCGATCGCCGCGATGCGCGCCCGCACGGGCGCGCGCGGCATGAAATCCTGCAGGACGTTCTAGAACGTCCTGTCAGGATTTCATAACCACTTCCCGGACGTAAATCGGCTATAGGCCGGGCGGGAAGTGGTTAAATATACTGGATAAAGGGGAGCTTCTAAAATGATGAGCTTGCCTATATGGTTTGATACACTTCCCAGATGTATAGGAAAAATAGAAGGATCTCTGTCTCGCACAGTCCTCAGGTGTGAACTAAATCAGGAGCCATGTTTTCAGAATTCCTCGGCAGCACCCCCTACTGGCACATCCGAGACACTGGCTCACCCTTATAAAAATAGTGGCATATGGTGAGTGCATTGGGCTAGATTCACAAATGAGATACAACGGCGTTTCTCCTGATACGCCGTCGTATCTCTGTTTCTATCTATGCGCCTGATTCATAGAATGAGTTACGCATAGATATCCCTAAGATCCGACAGGTGTAATTGTTTTACACTGTTGGATCTTAGGATGCAGTACCGCGGCCGCCGCTGGGGGGAGTTTGCGTCGTAAACCAGCGTCGGGTATGCAAATTAGGAGTTACGGCGGATCCACAACGGATTTTTGCGTTGGCTACGTCGCCGCTAGTCTAGTTTCCCGTCGCAAAGTTAGTCGTTTTTTTTGGTGCCCTAACTTTAGTCAGCAAGCGTATTGCTGTCTAAAGTATGGCCGTCGTTCCCGTGTCGAAATTCAATATTTAACGTCGTTTGCGTAAGCCGTCCGGGAATACGGAAGTACGCTACGCGCGTCGCCGTTCAAAAAAATGACGTCACGGCGCGCAAAGCACGGCGGGAGTTAAGAAACGGAGCATGCGCAGTAGGTCCGGCGCGGGAGTGCGCCTAATTTAAATGGCACACACCCATTTAAATTGGCCCGCCTTGCGCCGGAGGCCGCCGGCGTAGTTTTCATCGCAAGTGCTTGGTGAATCAGGCACTTGAGATGAAAAATTGCGGCGGTGTAACGTATCTAGGATACGTTACGCCGCCGCGATTCTACGTGAATCTGGCCCATTGTTTCTATCTGATAAAACTGGTAACCCAATTTTATAAAGTACAAAGTACTTCCTAGATGTACAAAGGTATATTGTAGGGGGACAAATCCTAAATTCAGTTCCTGTACCTCATATAAAATCACCTGGGAAATGCTTAGTCTTTGATTAGCCAGATTCAGACTGAACGCTGCTAATCTAATTCACTCTATTCAGGTTTTAAAGCTAGTTTTTTTTTTTCAGCTGTTTCACTATTAATGTCCCATTGTTTGCTTAACTGTACATGACGACGATAATAATAACAGCATTAAAACCAAGACGTAGTCTGTGTTTTACAGTTCATTAATATGTGTGCTTGAAGGACTTTTTGGCTTAAAGATGCAATTTATTTGGACATCGCAATCTGTGGTATTCTTTAATTAGCTCTTGGAGCTGACAGAAAAAAATTGGCAACCTTCGTAAAAAATTCCCCACAACCAGTGGAGCAAGGGATTCCTTTGAATTCAATTGTCCATATAACAAGGTAGCTTGATAGAATTTTTCTCAGTGGGGCCCATTTGAGTCTGAGTAAGATTAACTATTTTGTAGCTTCCTTTATTTTTACTCTGGTTTGACCACTCTAATTTGAATTTGCACCCGAATTTGCTTTTTTAAACTCACTTTGTAAAACAGGTGTAAAACATTAGGTTTTATAGAGATATAAATCACAATTTTACCATAAATATCTTTACCTTTTAATTTATTGAGTTTTATTGACTGCATACTAAGGTTGTATTTTTTTCATGTACAAAGGAGGATAACCTTTTGACATTAACTTTGCATAGTCTGTAATGTCTACCCTATGTTTACTTTTAAGTACTAATGACATTAAAGGAATCGATCCACTTTAATCCTATTTATCCAGGCCTATCACAGGCTTTATTCCTAGGGACATAAGAACCATAGGTTAAAGCTGGACTCTGGGCAGATGTAAAAACATGACTGTGTATTAAGCCAAATCTTTAATTGTATTTAAGATGTAACTTGTTTATGTACATTAATATCAGCTTCTTGACACCAAATGTACAGTAGAACTGACAGAGAGAGGGGCAGCACCAACAGCCAATCAGACTCTGTTGCAAGAGCATCAGCTGACAAGCAACATGCTGACAGGAAGGTGGAGAAGACCTGGTTAGTCTACTGCTGCTCATTTACTGTTCAATCGCAGGACAGAGGCATGGAGGCGATTTTTTTTTCATATCATATATACTACTGCAGTTACTCTTTAACCACTTAAGGACCGAGCCTCTTTCTGAGATCTGGAGTAGATTCACATAGAAATACATCGGCGCAGCGTATCAGAGATACACTACGCCGCTGTAACTTACTTTTGGCTGGTTTGAATCCTGGAAGAATTTGTGCCGTAAGTTACGGCGGCGTAGTGTATCTCTGGCAGCGGAATTCAAATCGGCGATTAGTGGGCATGTTTCATTTAAATGAACTGCGCATGCTCCGTTTCTAAATTTCCCGCCGTGCATTGCGCAAAATGACGTCGCAAGGACGTCATTTTTTAAACTTAGACGTGACTTACGTCCATCCCGATTCACGGACGACTTACGCAAAAAAAAGAAAAAATTCAAATTTCGACACGGGAACGCCGGCCATACTTAACATGGCAAATCTAACTATACGCCGCAAAAAAGCAGCTTTAACTATACGCCAGAAAAATCCGACTACAGACGCCGTAAAAAAATGCGCAGGCCACTCGTACGTTCGTGGATCGTCGGAAATAGCTAATTTGCATACCTGACGCGGAAAACAAAGTGAACGCCACCCAGTGGATGCCGAAGTATTGCATCTTAGATCCGAAGGCGTACAAAGACGTACACCTGACGGATCTAACCCAGAAGCCGTCGTATCTTGTTTTGAGGATTCAAAACAACGGTACGACGCGGGAAATTTGAAAGTACGCCGGCGTATCAGTAGATACACCGGCGTACTCGCTCTGTGGATCTACCCCTTGGTGTTTACAAGGTAAAAACATTTTTTTTTGCTAGAAAATTACTTAGAACCCCCAAACATTATATATATTTTTTCTAACACCCTAGAGAATAAAATGGCGGTCATTGAAATCATTTTTGTCACACCGTATTTGCGCAGTCTCACAAGCACACTTTTTTTGGAAAAAAATCTATTTTTTTGATAAAAAAATAAGAAAAAAGTATACTTAGTTATATTGTGAAAGATAATGTTACACTGAGTAAATTGATACCCAACATGTCACGCTTCAAAGTTGCGCCCGCTCATGGAATGGCAACAACCTTTTACCCTTAAAAATCTCCATAAGCGATGTTTAAAAAATTCTACAGGTTGCATGTTTTGAGTTACAGAGGAGGCCTAGGGCTAGAATTATTGCTCTCAATCTAATGATCGCACCTCACATGTCTAGTTTGAACATCATTTTTCATATGTGGACACTGCTCACATATACGTTCGTTTCTGCACGCAAGGTCGGCGTGACGGGGAGCGGTTAAAAATATATTTTTTCTTTTTCTTCTTTATTTTACCTTTTATTTTACATTTTTACACTGTTCTTAAAAAAAAAAACTTTGTAAACATTCCTTGTAATAGAAAAAAAGCATGACAGGAGCTCTTAAATGTGAGATCTGGGGTCAAAAAGACCCCAAGTCTCATATTTACACTAGAATGCAATAAAATAATAATAATAATTGAATGTCATTTAAAAAAAGAAATAAAATAAAATGTCCCTTTAAGAGCATTGGGCGGAAGTGACGTTTTGATGTCGCTTCCGCCCTGCAAAGATATGGAGACAGGTGGGGGCCATATTCCCCTCACTCGTCTCCATGTCAGCCTAGGGAGAGGACACGATCGCCTCCGTGGCTACCGATGGCTCCAGTAAACGGCGGAGGGCACCAGACAGCGTCAGGAGGGCCCATAAAAGTGATCTTGCAATGAATCCACAGACACCACTTTTATCTTGAAGCGGACCGCCCACACTTGAAGAGGATACCAGGGTTATGGTAGCTAGCTGCTACCATAACGGTATTCCTCTTCAAAGTAGTGACGTAAAACAACTGTGGGGCAGGCTGGAAGTGGTTAACCGCTTTCCGACCGCCCCAGGCCGATGTACGTCGGAGAATGGCACGGGTGTGCAAAAGGGCGTACCTGTACATCCCTTCCTAATCCCAGGCTAGCTAGCTCTATGTCTGCCGGTGGACCGTGACTGCGACAAGGAGAGGAAGAATGGGGAAGTGCCTATGTAAAGAAAGCATTTCCCTGTTCTGCCTAGTGACAAGACAGGGATCTACTGCTCCCTGTCATCGGGAGCAGGGATCTCTGTCATGTCCTAGGTAGTCCATCCCCCCTACAGTTAGAACACGCTGAGGGAACACATTTAACCCCCTTGATCGCCCCCTAGTATTTAACCCCTTACCTGCCAGTGACATTTACACAGTAATCAGGCTATTTTTAGCTCTGATTGCTGTACAAATGTTAATGGTCCCAAAATAGTGTCAAAAGTGCCCGTTCTGTCCGCTGCAATGTCGCAGTCCTGATAAAAATCGAGATTGCCGCCGTTACTAATAAAAAAAAACAATAATAAAAATGCCATAAATCTATCCCCTATTTTGTAGACGCTAAAACTTTTGCGCAAACCAATCAATATGCGCTAATTGGATTTTTTTTTACCAAAAATGTGTAGAAGAATACATATCGGCCTAAACTAAAGGAAAAAATATGTTTTTTTTTTAATATATTTTTAGGGGGATATTTATAGATTGTAAGCTCCTTGAGGGTAAGGACTGCGTAAATTGACGGCGCTATATAAGTACCTTAATAATAATAATAGTCGCATGACCGTCAGTTAAAGTGATGCAGTGCCAAATTGTAAAAAGTACTCTGGTCAGGAAGGGGGAAAATCTTCCGGGTCTGAAGTGGTTAAACAGAATGCATACCTTTTTAAGAAGTATTTAGCTATACATATCAAAGCCCCAAGCAAAATCCCTAGGTGATGATACGGCTTGTTGAACTCTGGCATATCAGTCAGAAAAGGAAATGAATCACTGCACTCCTGGCTGCAGCAACTATGGGCCAGATTCACATACATTTGCGGCCGTTTACGTTACACCGCCGCAAGTTTCCATTTTTAGTGCCCGATCCACAAACCACTTACCTGGAAACTTGCGGTGGTGTATCGTAAATACGTCCGGCGCAAGGCGGGCCAATTTAAATGGGCGTGTGCCATTTAAATTAGGCACGCTCCCGCGTCGGACCTACTGCGCATGCTCCGTTTCGCAATTCCCGTCATGCTTTGCACGCAGTGACGTCATTTTTTCGAACAGCGACGCGCGTAGCGTAATTCCGTATTCCCGGACGGCTTACGCAAATGACGTTCATTTTTAAATTTCAACGCGGGAACGACGGCCATACTTTATACAGCAATACGATTACTGTGTAAAGTTAAGGCACCAAAAACGACGACTAACTTTGCGACGGGAAACTAGACTAGCGGCGACGTAGCGAACGCGAAAATCCGTTGTGGATCGCCGTAACTCCTAATTTGCATACCCGACGCTGGTTTACGACGCAAACTCCCCCCAGCGGCGGCCGCGGTACTGCATCCTAAGATCCGACAGTGTAAAACAATTACACCTGTCGGATCTTATGGATATCTATGCGTAACTGATTCTATGAATCAGTCGCATAGATAGAAACAGAGATACGACGGCGTATCAGGAGATGCGCCGCCGTATCTCTTTTGTGAATCTGGCCCTATGTTTGTTTATTTAATTGTAGCAGTGGTCACCTTTATTGTTTTTGATGTGCTGAAAATGGCTTTTTCAGTGTAGTGTTCCATCCCTTACAGACTTGAGATCTGAAACCCCATGTGTTCAATTATGTAAATATTCATTTTAGTTTTTTTCCTTTTACCGACAATTTACGAAATAAACTGAGCATTGTCTTATTATTGAAGTATGTACTAAAAATAATACAGACATATTACATTTTAGTAGCTGTGATATATTTAATTGGCATATTGCCAATAGATAAAATATCAAAATATTCAAGGAATTATTTTCAGATACTGCTACATCTCTTTATCCTGTCGCGACCCATGCATTAAAATAATGTGTCCGCTTCTGGCACCCTAAAGACATAAAAACGTGCATACCTGTCACACCAATCATCTCGACTGAGAAAGAGCCACTCTGTCTTCCTTTACAGCAACTATGTAAAGTGGTATACCAAGAATCAATGTGCCTTTCAGCTAATCAATACATTTAATCTGTCTGTCACCGGAATTTAGAAAGACATTTTACTGCCAGGGTCAAGGATAAAATTAGGAAGCATAAATGGTTGACTTCCTATTAAAAATCTGTCTCCGCTGTTATGTCCGTTTGAATTTCCATGATCTAACAATGCTATCTTGTCCATTTTCAAGGTACATGTAATACAGTATTAGCTTAAAAATGTATACTTTTTTTCATTTAAACCTTTACTGCCACCTTTCTGTGGCACTTTAGGCTTTGTTCACACTATTGCCACATGCGGCTCCCAGCAGGGGTCTGGTGCGTCCCTGTTCACCATTCCAGGTCCGTTTTCAGCCCGAATTTTTGGCTGAATTCAGACCTGAAACGGACCAAAAGATGCGCAGGACTCCTGTGCAGATTTGCACCAGAGCCTCAGTGGAGATATGTGAACTGTACTAAGAAGGGCAACAAAGCCAATAAAGGGTCTGGAGGAAAGATTGCAAGCCATGAACTTATTCTCTCTGGAGAAGAGACGCTTGAGAGGGGATATGATTTCAATTTACAAATACCATACTGGTGATCCCACAATAGGGATAAAACATTTTCGTGGAAGGGAGTTTAACAAGACACTTGGCCACCCATTAAAATTAGAAGAAAAGTGGTTTAACCTTAAACTACGTAGAGGGTTCTTTACTGTAAGAGCAGCAAGGATGTGGAATTCCCTTCCACAGGCGGTGGTCTCAGCGGGGAGCATTGATAGTTTAAAAAACTATTAGATAAGCACCTGAACAACCACAACATACAGGGATATACAAGGTAATACTGACATATAATCACACACATAGGATCAGGACTTGATGGACTTTCCAAAGAGACCATTGATTCCACATAGAGAGCAAAGGTCCATCTCTGTAGTATGCTAGCAGGGAAAGGGCTTTTATACTTAGGCTGTGGCTGTTTTCTAAAGAAAACAAACTGTAGGACTATGAACACTTTCATGGACCTTGGAATGCGAAGGTGTTCCTCCTTGAAATCTGTTACACAGTGGGGGGTCTTCTGCTCTGTCTTAAGGCTCCAGACGGCTCCATTGTTCTGTGTCTGGCTATTGTGTACATTGATTGCCCCCTAGGGCTTCTGTCTCATTACACATAGCAGTCCTTCTATTCAAGCTATCGGACCAATCCCTGCTGACTCATTTTCAAGTCCTCATTTGCATGGCTAAGAGGACCTGAAGGAGAACTACATGTACTTTACAATTTACCAATAGGAAAGCGGTTGTTGGGGGCAGGATGTTCCAAATTCTGTATAAAAGTGTGTTGTGTGCTTCCAATAAAGGTCTTCCTGTTTGAACTTACATACAGCCTGCCTGGTGTTTTGTTCTAATGGATTCCGAATGGCACATAGCTGTAGTTCGGATCCTAGAGCCTTGGATGACCGAACCATCAGCCGTTGCAATCTGCAATCTGATCCAATAGTAGCAGAGGAGTGTCGGGAGAGCGGAACCGAGCAAGCAAGGGTCTCGTTACATTGGTTGGCAGCGGTGGGATTTGCTCTTCAGTTATTGGGACACTCCAAACCACCACAATGAATGACCAGCTATGCAGCATGCAGGAGAGACTTACTTGAGAGCCGTGGAGGGACCGGTGGGACAAAGAACAAGGCCACCCTGATCAGTGAGCTAGCCGAGATGGATCAGAGGGATGGTGATGCAGGACCCCGGTCAGTTGAAGACTTGTTTCAGCAACGAGTGCGAGAGCGGTTGGCATTATATGGTGCTAACCCATCAGAGACTGCCATACAGAATGCCATTAGAGACATCCAGCTGCAGGATGAGCGACAAGAGAGAGAACGAGAGCGGCAACATGAGCAGAGAATGGCAGAAATACGGCAATTGGAGAAAACGCCTAAAGATGCAGCACCTTTCTGTAAGTTGCCCTTTCGGGCGTTCAAACTATTTAAGGAAGGAAAGGAGGAAATTGAAGCATTCCTACAGGACTTTGAGAGACTATGCCAGATACATGAAGTACTGTCCCAAGATTGGGTCGCCTTACTGGCGAGTAATTTAACTGGCAGAGCGGCAGATGCGTATCGGGCCCTGGAGGACGAGGACGCTAAAGACTATGACCAGGTAAAAGAAGCTCTGCTAGCCCGATTTGCCATTACACCCGAAGCCAGCCGGATTAAGTTTAGAGAATCCCGGAAACAAACCAACATACCATACGTGGAGTGGGCACATCGTCTGCAGCAGAACCTTAAGGGCTGGTTCCAGGGAAGCCATGCTCATACCATAGAGGACATCACCCAGCTAGTACTCTTGGAACAGTTCTTTAACCACATCCCTCCAGTAGTACGGGATTGGGTGCGAGATAAGCGACCACGGACTGTACAGCAAGCGGCTACTTTGGCCGATGAATATCTGGACTCTCAAAGGTCAGGCAAAAGCGAGCGATATCCCCTGTCTCGACCCAGTTAACCAGCCCGACCCAATCCTTCTACCAGACCTAAGTGCTATACCTGTAACCAAACCGGTCATCTGCAGCGATATTGCCCTACCCAATCCATGAGGTACCGAGAGACTGCTCATCCATTCAGACCAGCGGCTCAACGCTTCCAGAATGAGCCCAACCATCGAGATGTTCAGGAAGAGTGCAGCAAACTTTTTGAGGCCGATCCTGTCCAAGCTGCTGCCGGAGATAATCGGCAGCACCATCGTCAGGCAGTATGGGTTAATAGGCAGCCGGCCCAGGAACTCCGTGATTCTGGGGCTATGATTACCCTCATCCAGCCTCACATGATTCTCCAGTGGGCCTGGACCAGCCAGACTGTTGCAGTCAGGGTAGCAGGGGGCAAGGTGCTATGCTTATCCACCGCCCAAGTCCTCTTGGATTGGGGCTCAGGGGAGCGACAAGTGCGAGTGGCATTACTACGTGAGTTACCCGCAGAAGTATTTTTGGTGAATATGCCCCAGAGGCCGCCATGGCCGTGACCACCCGATGCCAGAGCCAACTTTAAGGCAACTCCACTCCTATGGAGACCCAGACGCCTCAATGTTTGGGCTGGGAGCTGTACTCAAGTTGGTGATGACGGGAAAGAGCAAACCGGTGGCATATCTCAGCCACAAGTTGTTACCCTGAGAAGTTGAATATGCTGCCGTGGAAAAAGTGTTTGGCCTTAGTCTGGGCTCTAAAGAAATTTCAGCCCTACGTGTATGGACGCTCTTTCACCGTCATGACGGACGACAATCCCTTGATATGGCTTAACCGAGTTGCGGGAGAGAACGGGCAATTACTACGGTGGAGCCTGGCTTTGCAACCGTACAATTTTACCATACAATATTGGCCAGGGCCTCAAAACGGGAATGCAGATGGGTTATCCCGGCAGACAGACCTGGAACCTTAAGACTGCTTTTCCAACATCCTCGAGTTGACCCGTTTGGGGTCCCACTGTGGCTGTTGGACTGTTTCCCAGGGGAAGTATTGTCATGGACCTTGGAATGCGGAAGTGTTCCTCCTTAAAATCTGTTACACAGTGGGGGGTCTTCTGCTCTGTCTTAAGGCTACAGACGACTCCATTGTTCTGTGTCTGGCTATTGTGTACATTGATTGCCCCATGGGGCTTCTGTCTCATTACACATAGCAGTACTTCTATTCAAGCTATCGGGGGGGCGGGATGTTCCAAATTCTGTATAAAAGTGTGTTGTGTGCTTCCAATTAGGGATGAGCCGAACACCCCCGCGTTCGGTTCGCACCAGAACGTTCGAACAGACCGAACGTTTGCGCGAACATTTAGAACCCCATTGATGTCTATGGGACTTGAACGTTCGAATTCAAAAGTGCTCATTTTAAAGCCCAATATTCAAGTTATTGTTGGAAAACGTCTTTGAGAACCAGGGTCTTGCCCCAGGGAACATGTATCAATGGAAAAAAAACTTTTAAAAACTGTGGGCCAAATTCTCAAAAACCTGTGTAAATTTAGGATTATCTAACTTATGTCATTTAAGTTACGGCGCCCTAAGTTGGTGTCGTAAGTACCGTATTCTCAGCGCATTTGCGCACAAAATTGCGCCATCCTTAACCTAAGTTTCAATGCGTAAGGCGTGGTTATGGCAAGTGGGAATGAAGTGGGCGTGCCTCATTGTAATGAGCCGTGACCCCATGCAAATGAAGTGCCGGCCGTACTGCGCATGCGCGCACAAATCTGGACCTCACTGCGCATGTGCAGAACTTTGGTCATCGCAATCAGTGAGATAGGTAAAAGGCCAAGCGTCCCTGCAACTACGTTTAGGTGCAAATGAACAGCACGGTTGCAGTAACAGCAACTACGTTTAGGTGCAAATGAACAGCACGGTTGCAGTAACAGCAACTACGTTTAGGTGCAAATAAACAGCACACTTGCAGTAACAGCAACTACGTTTAGGTGCAAATGAACAGCACGGTTGCGCTAACAGCAACTATGTTTAGGTGCAAATGAACAGCACGGTTGCAGTAACAGCAACTACGTTTAGGTGCAAATAAACAGCACACTTGCAGTAACAGCAACTACGTTTAGGTGCAAATAAACAGCACACTTGCAGTAACAGCAACTACGTTTAGGTGCAAATGAACAGCACGGTTGCGGTAACAGCAACTACGTTTAGGTGCAAATGAACAGCACACTTGCAGTAACAGCAACTACGTTTAGGTGCAAATGAACAGCACGGTTGCAGTAACAGCAACTACGTTTAGGTGCAAATGAACAGCACGGTTGCAGTAACAGCAACTACGTTTAGGTGCAAATGAACAGCACGGTTGCAGTAACAGCAACTACGTTTAGGTGCAAATGAACAGCACGGTTGCAGTAACAGCAACTACGTTTAGGTGCAAATGAACAGCACGGTTGCAGTAACAGCAACTACGTTTAGGTGCAAATGAACAGCACACTTGCAGTAACAGCAACTACGTTTAGGTCAAATGAACAGCACACTTGCAGTAACAGCAACTACGTTTAGGTGCAAATGAACAGCACACTTGCAGTAACAGCAAATACGTTTAGGTCAAATGAACAGCACGGTTGCAGTGACAGCAACTACGTTTAGGTGCAAATGAACAGCACACATGCACTAACAGCAACTACGTTTAGGTGCAAATGAACAGCACACTTGCAGTAACAGCAACTACGTTTAGGTGCAAATGAACAGCACACTTGCAGTAACAGCAACTACGTTTAGGTGCAAATAAAAAGGACAAGTGCAGTAACAGCAACTACGTTTAGGTGCAAATGAACAGCACACTTGCAGTAACAGCAACTATGTTTAGGTCAAATGAACAGCACGGTTGCAGTAACAGCAACTATGTTTAGGTGCAAATGAACAGCACGGTTGCAGTAACAGCAACTACGTTTAGGTGCAAATGAACAGCACGGTTGCAGTAACAGCAACTACGTTTAGGTGCAAATGAACAGCACACTTGCAGTAACAGCAACTACATTTAGGTCAAATGAACAGCACACTTCCAGTAACAGCAACTACGTTTAGGTGCAAATGAACAGCACACTTGCAGTAACAGCAACTACGTTTAGGTCAAATGAACAGCACAGTTGCAGTAACAGCAACTACGTTTAGGTGCAAATGAACAGCACGGTTGCAGTGACAGCAACTACGTTTAGGTGCAAATGAACAGCACACTTGCAGTAACAGCAACTACGTTTAGGTGCAAATGAACAGCACACTTGCAGTAACAGCAACTACGTTTAGGTGCAAATAAAAAAGACAAGTGCAGTAACAGCAACTACGTTTAGGTGCAAATGAACAGCACACTTGCAGTAACAGCAACTATGTTTAGGTCAAATGAAGAGCACAGATGCAGTAACAGCAACTATGTTTAGGTGCAAATGAACAGCACGGTTGCAGTGACAGCAACTACGTTTAGGTGCAAATGAACAGCACACTTGCAGTAACAGCAACTACGTTTAGGTGCAAATGAACAGCACACTTGCAGTAACAGCAACTACGTTTAGGTGCAAATGAACAGCACACTTGCAGTAACAGCAACTACGTTTAGGTGCACATAAAAAGGACAAGTGCAGTAACACCGAGTACGTTTAGGTGTAAACTAAACAGCACACAGGTAATACAACACGTTAGAGCACTGCAGCTAGCACAATCTACTGCCTGACAAATAGGAATAGCTGATCTAGCTAAGCTATATAGTGTATAAATATATGTACAACTCCTAGGATGTATATATATCCTCTACACACTGTAAATTTAACTAAACTGACTAGCCTGCCTGCTTTATCTATCTATCTATCTATCTATCTATCTATCTATCTATCTATCTATCTATCTATCTATCTATCTATCTATCTATCTATCTGGTAGAAAAGACACTGTGGGCTAGATTCAGGTAGAATTAGGCGGGCGTAGCGTATCTCAGATACACTACGCTGCCGTAAGTTTGAGCAGCAAGTCCTGTATTCACATAGAACTTGCTCTGAAACTTACGGCTGCGCAGTGTAACTGGGCCGGCATAAGCCCGCCTAATTTAAAATAGGCTGGCTGGGGGCGTGTTCTATGTAAAATACTAGTTACCCCATGTATTTGACATTTTTAATGAACGGCGCATGCGCCGTCCGTGGACCTATCCCAGTGCGCATGCTCCAAATGACGTTGGCAAATCGTCATGCTTTCGACGTGAACGTAAATTATGGCCAGCCCCATTCATGGACGAGTTACGCAAACGACGTCAATTTTTTAAATTTTGACGCGGGAACGACGGCCATACTTAACATTGGCTGCGCCATGTATTTGGTGGAATAACTTTACGCCTGAAAACCCCTTACGTAAACGGCGTATCTTTACTGCGACTGCGGGGCGTACGTTCGTGAATCGGTGTATCTAGCTGATTTACATATTCTAGGCGTAAATCAGCGTACACGCCCCTAGCGGCCAGCATAAATATGCAGTTAAGGTACGACGGCGTAGGAGACTTACGCCGGTCGTATCTTAGCAACATTTAAGCGTATCTCAGTTTGAGCATATGCTTAAAGTTGCGACGGCGGGGATTCGGACTTACGACGGCGTATCTACTGATACGCCCGTCGTAAGTCTATGTGAATCTACCCCTGTGTCTCTCTCTCTCTCTCTAACTGACTGACTGTCTGTTCTTTCTTTAACAACGCCGCAACACACTACGTGCGGCCGACTTGCAGGCGGCCTTATATAGTGTGGGGCGTGTACTAAACCCCCTGAGCCATAATTGGCCAAAGCCACCCCGGCTTTGGCCAATTATGGCTCTCCGTTTTTTGCGCGCTGTGATTGGCCAAGCATGCAGGGTCATAGTGCATGCTTGACCAATCTTCAGCGCGCAATGCCGCAGTGAATTATGGGCCATTACGCGTCACTCGAATTTGGCGCGAACGACCCGTTTTGTTCGAATTTCGTCGAAAGTACGAACAGACGAACACAAAGCTCATCCCTACTTCCAATAAGGGTCTTCCTGTTTGAACTTACATACAGCCTGCCTGGTGTTTTGTTCTAATGGATTCCGAACGGCTCATAGCTGTAGTTCGAATCCTGGAGCCTTGGATGACCGAACCATCCGACGTTGCAATCTGCAATCTGATCCAATAGTAGCAGAGGAGTGTTGGGAGAGCGGAACCGAGCGAGCAAGGGTCTCGTTACAAACACCATTTGCTTTGTTGCTCCTAGAATATATTTAGCTGACCACACAGAGAGCAAGGGTCCTTCTTTACCACATGCTGCCAGGGGACAGGCTTTTTAACACAATCTGTGGCTGCATTCTAAAGAAAACTGTAGTGCCCCATACACACGAGCGGAATTTCTGCCAACAAAAGTCTGGTGTGCGCATTTCATCGGAAATTCCGACTGTGTGTATGCTCCATCAGACTTTTGCTGTCGGAATTTCTGCCAGCAAAAGTTTGAGATCAGGTTCCCAATTTTTCCGACGGAAAACATCCCTAACAGAAAATATGTTCGTCTGTATGGAATTCCGACGGGAAAAAAACACGCATGCTCAGAAACAATTCGACGCATGCTCGAAAGCATTGAACTTTTTTTTCTCGCTTCGTCGTAGTGTTGTACGTCACCGCATTCTTAACGCTCGAAAGTTTTGTGTTACCGTATGCAAGCCAAGCTTGAGCGGAATTATGTCGGAAAAAACATCCAACTTTTTTTCCTACGTAAATTCCGTACAGGGCATAAGACTTTGAATACCACTTGTTCTGACACACCTTGAATTTATTTAGCGGCGTTACACTGAAAGCTCAGCTGGGCTTTGAAGAAAACCTTGCAGAACATAGCAACAGACTTTACTTTAATGTCCCTCTTCTCAGCATTTTATATTAACCTTTTTAGTTCCCCACAACTCTGCCATAGGGAAAGTATAATCTCCAAATTGCTTTAGTCTGAGCTTACATAGGGCTGATGGTTTTGTTTGCACATTCATGTGATAGCCGTGGGCCAATCACTAAGCACTAGTACTGTCAAATGGGAGGTAATAGGGTAATTTGCTTCCTATACCTGGAGCTATCATATTTCTTTTCTCCCTGTGGCTAAATGTAGCATCAGGGACATAAAAAAAGCATCAGGGACATAAAAAAGGAAATTTGGCGTTTTATACTGTAGGCCTGCAATTCTTAGGAATAACTCATTTAAATCTGACCAAACAAGAGTCTAGTAGGCATCCTGGGTATGATTTTTTTTTAAAAACAAAATTATAAATTATAATATAATAAATAATTTTAAATAATTATAACAAATAATAATATAATTATAATAAAACTTATTCAATAATGTAATCAACTCAAAATCACTGAAATTTGCTCAGTTGCAGAATTGTCGCTGTCATTACTTTTATTTTTTATGACGAATTTCCCCACAAAACGCTATCGCACAATTGATTATAATTTATTATCGCTTTTTTCTAGCTGCTCTAAAACCATTTTTGACATAAAGGGACACTTTTGGTTGCTATGGACAATCTACAGTTTCCAAAGAACAGTTTTTATTATATAAAAGTACATGTAGGACACTGGGCAGACCACTAGGGACATGGGGTGTGTGTATTTTTGACATACAGTACTGTAATCTATAAGATTAGAGTATACTGCATGTAATGTGTTTGTTTACTTTTTTGAATTTGGCACCGTTCTCCGCCCCCGTGCGTCGTAACGTCGCAGGGAACGGAGATCGGCGGCACACGGGGACACTGTGAATCGAGCGAGGTCCCGCTCGCTCACACAGCGGGGATGCATCGCAGGATCCAGGGACAAGGTGAGTAACTTGACTGTGGATTCAGCGAGCAGGTAAGCCGCGCCGCTGCACACTCTGCACATCTACCCCGAGCGCGACTCGGGGATACCGATAATAGCATTGAAAAACCACCCCGAGTCACGCTTGGGGATACCGCTAAGGGGGTTAAGCATCATTAAAATCACTGCTCCAGAAAAAACGACCGTTTTTAAAACTTTTATTCCATTGATACATGTTCCCTGGGGCAAGACCCGGGTTCTCAAAAACGTTTTATGACAATAACTTGCATATTAGGCTTTAAAATTAGCACTTTTGAATTCGAACGTTCGAGTCCCATAGACGTCAATGGGGTTCTAAATGTTCGCGCGAATGGTCGGTGCGTTCGAAGGTTCTGGTGCGAACCGAACGCGGGGGTGTTCGGCTCATCCCTATTCCATACTATGAGATTTTAGAATTTAATGGAGGCGGACCCAACAGTAGTGATGCAGGTGGTGACGCAGTCGATGATACATTCTGGTCTCTGTCTATCTATCTATCTATCTATCTATCTATCTATCTATCTATCTATCTATCTATCTATCTATCTATCTATCTATCTATCTATCGTATCTATCCTGTTGTGATCTTCTACATTGATAGTATATCATTTTTTTTTCTCACGGATACATTTCTATGAGCCTGTTTATCTAACAGAGAGGCGTCTCATTGTGTAAGACTGTTGCTGCTGCACTTTTACTTTTTGCTGACATGTATAAAGCAGCAATATTTTAGCAAAGAAGAATTTGCAGATGCAGTCCAATTTTTATTCCAATTAAAGCGTTCCCTTACCTAGTAGCCCCAGATAATTATGAATCAAGGAAGAGTGCTTTGTCTAGAGCACTTTAATGGAAATTGTTCACTTGGGCTCCTGAATTTAACAGCTAAACGTATTCAAAGTGGGTCTGAGAATGAAACTTTATTTATCATAAACATTGGGGAAAAAAAATCAGAAAAACTGTATTTGTGGATGATAAATAGGGAGGCCTTTGCAGTACACAATGAAGGGAATAAGAATCTGCATTCTCTAAGGCCTCGTATACACGATAGGATAGCCAGAGGACAACGGTCTGAAGGACCGTTGTCTTAGGCCTCGTACACACGGACGGACTGTCCGATGAAAACGGTCCGCCAGACCGTTTTCATCGGACATGTCCGTTTGGAGATTTCTGTCTGATGGTTGTACACACCATCAAACAGAAATCCGCGCGGACACGATACGCGGTGACGTCGCCGCGCCGTCGCCACGACGATGGTGCGGCGACGTGCGCGGCCCTGGAAGGTCAATGCTTCCACGCATGCGTCGAATCACTTCGACGCATGCGAGGGCTTTCGGCCGAGCGGACATGTCCGGTGAGTCTGTACAGAAGACCGAACATGTCCGACGAACAGGCTTCCAGCAGACATGTTTCTTAGCATGCTAAGAAACATTTGTCCACTGGAAACCTGTCCGATCCGCCGGAAAATTGTCCGGTCGGACGTACAGATGACCAAACATGTCCGCTGAAACTGGTCTGCGGACCAGTTTCAGCAGACATGTTCGGTCGTGTGTACGGGGCCTGAGTTTAACCTATGAAGCTGACTGATGGTCCGTTGTGCGTACACACCATCAGTTAAAAAAACGATTGTGTCAGAACGCGGTGACGTAAAACACAACGACGTGCTGAAAAAAACGAAGTTCAATGCTTCCAAGCATGCATCGACTTGATTCTGAGCATGCGCAGGTTTTTAACCAATGCTTTTGCATACTAACGATCGGTTTTGACCTATCGGTCACCAGTCCATAGGTTAAATTTTAAAGCAAGTTCTAATTTTTTTAACCTAAGGTTAAATAACCTATGGGGCCTACACACGATCGGTTTGGACTGATGAAAACGGTCCTTCAGACCGTTGTCCTCTGGCTATCCTATCGTGTGTACGAGGCCTTAGTGTACACAGTAGCAGGAATGGAAGAAATCAAAGTCTTTACAAATATTGTGGTTCTAGGATGAACAATAAGGATTCAGCTATTCTGTGGGATTCTCAGGGGAACACGCCCCCGGCGACCCACTTCCGCTGTGATTGGACGCAGTAGGAGCCAATCTGTGGGTCCGCCGGAAATCTGGCGATCGTTCGGAGAGAGGCAGAACAGCGGTCCTATGTAAACAAGGCAGATCGGCAATCTGGTAGTAAGGAAGACAGAGATCTTGTATTCCTGCTAAGCAGGGACACGGATCTCTGTCATCCTATAGCTAAACACTCCCCCCCCCCCCCCCGACACACACAGTAAGAAAGCACTCCTAGGTAACACATTTAACCCTTTCATCGACCTTGATGTTAACACCTTCCCTGCCAATGTCATTTGCACAGTGACAGCGCATCACTTTATTGGTGTCATTGGTCCCTAAAAAGTGTCAAAAGTGTCAGATTTGTTCGCCGCAATGTTGCAGTCCTGCTAAAAATCACTGATCACCACCATTACTAGTAAAAAACAAAACAAAACAAAAAATATTCTATAAATATATCCCATAGTTTGTAGATGCTATAACTTTTGCGCAAACCAATCAATATACACCTACTGAGATTTTTTTTTACCCAAAATATGTAGCAGAATATATATTGGCCTAAATTGATGAATACATTTTAATTTTAATTTTTTTATTGGATTTGTTTTAAAGCAGAAAGTAAAAACTATTGTTTTGTTTTTTTTTCCCAAAATTGTCGCCCTTTCTTTGTTTATAGCGCAAAAAATAAAAACCGCAGGGGTGATCAAATACTACCAAAGTAAAGCTCTATTTGTGGGACATCAATTGTATTCATGTACAGTGTCGCATGACCACTCAGTTGTCAGTTAAAGCAACGCAGTGGCCATATCGCAAAAAATGGCCTGGTCAGGATGGGGGGTCGAGCAGAAGTGGTTAGGATTGATAAAGGTGACATTTAGGTGATTGTACACCTCAGATATTAAATATGAATAAAGCATATCCCTCTATAGTGTGTACTTGTCTCAATCCAGAGCACTAAGTGTTATTTCTGTCGACCTCTGCTATCAGCATGTGTCATTTCTAACAAGTTTTCCTGACATCAAGAGCAAAAAAGGTAGGACCTCCAGCTGATTGACAGCCTCAGCTCTGTTCCTGGGTGCTTTGTGAAGAGGGGTGTGTTCCTTCCGACCAATCAGCTCTCAGATTTCCTCACTGAGCTCTGCATAGTGTAATTTCAGCTCTCTACTCCATTTTTTATGATAGCTCCGACAACCTTTATACATTTTGGACTTTGAATGGCTGTAAAGAAGAGAGGACTGTAGATAAAGAGGTACAACTTATGTATGAGGATTTGTTTAATCTCTGTGTATCCCCTGAGGCCAGCCACTTCACTGTGTATATGTAAGGGTTTACAACCACTTACAATGACCAGTAAACCAGTCACATCTAGACACAAAAACCTGTCAACCATACTCTGGCCTAGACATGTGCAATTTGTTTCGGTCTGCATGTAAATTTTGGCAAAGTTTTGGTTATTTGGAGATTCAGATGTATCCGAATCGCCAAATGAAATAGTAGATAATTTAAATTCATTAAACTCATCAGCTGTCAGCGGGCATCCCCACTGAGAGCTGAAATTAAAAACAAAACAATGTTGGCTATAGAAAAGTCAGAAAAAGAACAGCATGGGGTCCCACCCCCCAATCTATACCAGGCTCTTCAGGTCTGGTATGGATTTTAAGAGGAACCCCTCGCCAGAACATGGGGCCCCCAAAATCCATACCAGACCCTTATCATGCAGCCCGGAAGGCCAGGAAAGAGGAGGGGAGAGCGAGTGCCCGTCTCCTGAACCATACCAGGCCACATGCCCTCAACATTGGGGTGTGTTTTGGGGTGGGGGGGCCATGTTGATGGGGACAAAGGCCTCTTCCCCCAACCCTGGACAGTGGTTGTGAGGGTCTGCTGGTGGAAGGCTTATCGGAATCTGGAAGCCCCCTTTAACAAGGGGGCCTCCAGATTCTAGCCCCCATCCTATGTGAATGAGTAGGGATACATTGTACCTTTACCCATTCACCAAAAAAAAGTGTAAAAAGTAAATAAAGACACAACACAAGTCCTTTATGCCCCCTTACCACAAAGAAACCCCCCCATGTTGAGGACATGTGGCCTGGTGTGGTTCAGGAGGGGGGCGCTCGCGTTTTTTTCAGATTTTTCTATTGCCGGCATTCTTTTGTTTACATTTAAGCTCTAAGTGGGGAAGCCCGCTGACAGCTGATGAGTCATCGGTTGTTAAGGACACTATTCTTCCCACAGAATTCAAATCGGTTAATCATTTTTAACCAATCCAAATTTGAATCGTTCCAAAAATTTGGAATTCCTTCGAAAATTTATAAACAAAACTAAACTAAACGAATTCTGAAATGACTCAACTAAACAAAATTAGTAACATAATGAATCTTACCGGAACGAAACACATTTTTTTGTTCTCCACGTGTCTACTTTGGCCTTAACTCAATAAAAAAAGAAAAACAGTGTAAGCATCAGGTGTTGAATACTTACAGTACAATTTCGCAACAAAACAGACCATATAAAAGAAGAATTTCTATGAGGTGAAGTTCAAATATAAAATACGTTTTTCCATTTTGCACTGGTAGTTCAGTGTATTGACATTACCTACTAAACTCGGGAAGATGGTGAGTTTGTATCTTGAGTATAACTAATTTAGCTGCAACAAATAGATAAATAAAGACAACTCTAGAAGTGGGATGGAATCACTCCAAGATGGAGTAATGCAAGGGCAGAATCAGGTGGTATTCTTGTGTCAATTAAGTCGGACGCTATGTAGAAGATCTTGTTCCAGCATTAGAGAAAGGACTTATATTTCCAAAGGAGATGATACAAAGAGCCCGGATCCTCAAATTGCCTCCAGCATTCGACGTGTCTGTAGGGATAGAATTTGAAAAAACCTATAGGGTTAAAAAAATGTTTACATTTTGTATAGACTGGGGAAGTGGTGAAACCCCCTTTACATATTTATTGCAGCCTATCTATTAGTCTTGGTGACCAATGTCCCCAAGACCAAAAGTGATGGGAAATTCAAAATGGTATTTGAAGCAGAAATAATGTGTAAAGGTTTCATTGGGATCATCCAGGCCTGGACTGGCCATAGGGCACACCGGGCACTTGCCCGGTGGGGCGGGGGCCGCCGAGCCATGTGTGCTTGTTGGGCCAGGGCAGCTGAGCTGCTCCTTGAGACACCGCCCCTCACCCGGCCTCTACGCGGCCATCGGGGGGGGGTGGAGACTACAGGTCACGTTACCTGTGACCATGAAGAGGGAAGAGATCTGCAAGAGACGCAGCCGCAAAACAGGAGGAAAAGTGAGTGCGGCTCCTCTTGCGCGCCTTCATTGCTTTCCGACCCCCTCTGTGCTCTCCACCCCGTCGTGCTCTTCGCCATCGTGTTCTCTGCCCCTGCTTGTGCTCTCCAGCCCCCCATGGGCCCTGCCCCCTCAGTGCTCTTTGACCCCCCCCCAGTGCTCTCCAGCTCCCCTGTGCTCTCCGGCTCCCCCTAGTGCTCTCCATCTCCCCGTGCTCCTCACCCCCTGTGCTCTCTGGCCCACCTAGTGCTCTCCATCCCCCCTAGTGCTCTCCACACTCCCCCGTGTTCTCCACCCCCCACATTCTCCGCCCCCTAAGCTCTCCGTGCCTCCCGGTAAATATGCCATGGGCTGCTCAGTCGTAAATGCCCGGGCCTATTTTTTGTCCCAGTCCAGGCCTGGGATCATCTATTCCAGTGACAAGTGTATTAGAGGGGGGTTTCCCTAACTTTTTCTATTGTGTCCTAAGGACAGGAAATTAAGAAAAATATCCCAATGTCCCAGTGGACAGCAAAAACAACCTAGCAAGGTATGAATGAATGAATGAAAAACTTATATAGCGCGGCACATGCGAACTAAATCGCCTCTGGGCGCTTGTTGTTCCTGTCTCCTTTGATATCAAAAGAGATGTGTCTTGATCTTTCTCCTGAATGCTAAATGGTTTTCCTCCAACCGAATGCTGGTTGGTAAAGCGTTCCATAGTCTGGGACCCTGGACCGCGAATCTTCTTTCTCCTTTGGACTTGTAATTGGCTTTCGGTATATGAAGCATATTTTGGTTGGTGGATCGCAGAACGCGATTGGAGTTGTGAGCTTTTATTTTTTCTCACAGATAATGGGGAGCGTTCCCATGGATACATCTATGCGTTAGGCAGAGTGCTTTAAAAGCAATTCTGTCTTTTACTGGCAACCAGTGAAGGGTTCTTAGTGAAGGTGAGATTGATTCCCAGGGTTTTTTCCCAGTCACTAGTCTGGCGGCCGTGTTTTGAGGTAATGGTTGAAAGGAAATTTTAGGCTCAATTTTTAGACTCTGTGCTTTTACATTTACAATATACAAATACATTCATTTATTTCTGTGTACAGCATTTTCTTAACACGTATTCAAGCATCTCTACCAATGTTCATTTCTCCACTCTTGATGACACATACTGTACATTTGTAAGAATTGATTAGGGGACCATTTCCTATCTATGTGTTAGGACTGCCAATCAGGGGTTGCAGGAAAGAAAATCGCTTGATTCCCTCATCAACATAGTCAGTGTTGAAGGGGGAATCTGTCCCGTGGAGCCATTGTGTTCTATAACAACTACTAGCAATAATCACTTGCAAAATCCAACAGGCTGGTTGTACCCAAGTTGATTGATCGATTAACTTGGGTACATTCAGCCTGCCCATAGAGATTTGAGTTGTCTATGGCTGGCTATAGTGTATAGAAGTGCTTTTAGTAGTGTTAAGCCTGGTACACACGATCGGATTTTCTGCAGACAAAGGGTAGGACTTTTGTCTGAAGGGCGTTGGCCAGGAACTTGTATTGCATACAAACTGCAAAGAATTGTCAGCCAACAAACACAAAACAACATGTTTTTTCAGCTCTTTAACGCCACCCATAGGGCAACTTCTGCTAATGTTGTGTTATGGTTAGCATTGCTTCTGAGCATGCGTTTTTTTACTTTGGAGTTTTGTCCGATGGACTTGAGTACACATGATCGGATAATCCGACAACACACATTTGTTGGCAGACAATTTTAAAGCATGCTATTCCACATTTGTTGACGGAAAATCCAACAACAATTGTCCGATGGAGCATACAAACGGTCGGATTATGCGACAACAGCCTGTCATCACACAATTCCCGTTGGATAATCCAATCGTGTGTACAGACCTTTGGGCAGATGTGTTGTCATACCTCAATGTGTGTTTCCTTTGTGTTTTGACATGCGTTTTCAATGTGTTTTTAACCTGTTTTATGCATTTTTATGAACTGCTATGGACCAATACTGGACCAATAAAATGCAAAAAAGCAGCATGCTGTATTTTTCAAAATGCACTGCAGTGCTAAAATGGGAACAGACACTGGGCCAGATTCACAAAAGAGATACGACGGCGTATCTCCTGATACACCTTCGTATCTCTGTGATCGGGCCGTCCTAACTATGCGGCTGATTCATAGAATCAGTTCCGCATAGATAGCCCTAAGATCCGACAGGTGTAATTGACTTACACTGTCGGATCTTAGGATGCAATTCTATGACGGCCGCTAGGTGGCGAGGCCATTGCGGTCGGCGTAGAATATGCAAATGACTAGTTAAGGCGAACCACGAACGTCCGCGTTACCCGTCGATCTCAAACTTTACGTTGTTTCCGTTGAGATACGCGTCGTAAAATTAGGGCTGAGCCCTAGGTGTTCTAAGCAATGTTAAGTATGGCCGTCGTTCCTGCGTTGAAATTTAATAAATCACGTCGTTTGCGTAAGTCATGCGTGAATGGCGCTGGACGCCATTTACGTTAACGGCTAAACAAATGACATCCGTGCGACGTCATTTAGCGCAATGCACGTCGGGTAATTTTCCCGACGGAGAATGCGCAGTACGTTCGGCGCGGGAACGCGCCTAATTTAAATGGTGCCCGCCCCATTTGAATTTGGCGGGCTTGCGCCGAGCGAATTTACGTTACACCGCCGCAAGTTTACAGGTAAGAGCTTTGTGAATCAGGCACTTACGCTTTAAACCTGCGGCGGTGTAACGTAAATGGGATACGTTACGCTGCCGTGGAGCAACGTAAATGTATCTGAATCTGGCCCACTATCTTTGGGAACCATGGCACATGCATTTTAGCTCATTGGAATGTGTACGCTAAAACGCAACAGTGTAAATCACCAAAAGAGCAGAAGTCAAACACCACAGATTGTTAAAGCCATCTGAACAGGCTCCTAGCATTTTTAGAATTCTGATAGAAGTCAAGTTTGCCACCATTTGCAGTTAGTAAATCTCACTATGCCTTGACACGGCAAGGAACGAATGTGTAATCTGTCAGCACTCAGTGCATACACCTGATCACACTTGTCGTATTTGGTAAGTTACCTCTGGATTCAATAACTCGCAGTCCTTAATGAATCCTGATTCTTGCAAACCTGAATTTTCTGGCTCAGCTTTGTGATGTTTTATTAAAGCGCTGGGTTATTATTTCACCTGTGATTCTGTGAAAAAAGAACTGAAAAAAAAAAACATGCAATGGTAGACTTTGTGCACATGACCATCATTTCTCTTGTTCTTTCTGAAACCAAAAAAAGATGAAAGAATAAACTGCACTTGGACTGCAGAGAACAGTTATTCTCAATACCTACATGCATTTCTTGGGCACATGGGATTTAAAAAGTATGTTACTGTTTTCCTTGATGCTTTTCCCTTGTCCCACATCTATTAGAAATGCATGTGTATATGGTCTGCAGCAGTGCTGTGCTCTGTCCTCTGTCTGTCATTGCAAAGATACTTCAGAAGTCTGGAAACCGTTGTTAGTGCTGCTTGAATGGTTGAGTTAAAGCCTGTCCTTGATTTATGTATTAGATATGAATGCAAATAGTTAAAAATATAATATATATATATATAATGTATAATAATTTGTTGCCTTTTCTTACCCTTTTACGACATATCTTTTTCCTGTAAACGTTAAAGCTCCTTTCCAGGGATGGACTCCTCCCAAAAAAGGGTGGGCTCGGGGCACTGCCAGTTGTGTGACAATAGCGAATGGTTGAAGCCGCCGTGATTCAGAGGAGGAGAAGACCCGATGGAAGCCGTCACACGTCGCCTGTAGGGGCACTGCCCACCTGTAACCTAGATTGGCCTACCGTTGAGGATGGTTGTTTGCCACCCCCCAAAAAAAACACCATCCGCCACTGGGTAAAATAAATGCTAGAAATACACACCTATATTTGTGGTTGCATGATACCCCAGGTCTTCTCTCTTATTTGCTGCAGACTCTAAAAGGTAAATTTTTAGGTGCCCACATCACTGCCTGGTGATGTGGGCACTATCAATCCTCACCGTATCTTGAATATTCCATTGGACACCAAAAAGACTGGAAGGTAGCACTGGATCACTGTCCCCACTAGCGGGAAAAAAAAGGGCCTCAGAGAACTTTTTTTTTTGGAGGGATATGTTGTTGTTCTTTTGCATAGAGGTGGGTTTTAAGATATAAGCTACCTTGGAGATTTTCATGTCAGATCGCATGCCAAATCACATCAATGTGAACCAGGGCGAAAGGGCAGAGACTTGATCTTACTCTGTTGCAGTTTCACTTTCGTTTACAGGTGTCTTTGCAACCCCACCCTGTGACTGGACAGTGAAAGGAAGAGCAGCACATTGAGGAGTTCTGTCACTCTGCTCTCTCTAAAGCCCTGTACACACGGCCCAGAATCTCGTCAGGAAAAAAAATGTTTTTCCTGACGAGATTCTTGGCAAGATTCTCTTGCCGGCCGAGTGTACACACGGGCCATTTAAAAGAACGGCCATCTTTTGAATGGCAAGAACGCGGTGATGTCATCGACTATGATGAGCATGCGCTTGTCACATTCGATGCCGTCGCCAACATCTTGCTACACGCTACCTATGCCTTGGAAGCTACCGCGCATGCGTCTAAGTAATTTTGAGCATGCGTTGGTTTCCATGGAAAGGTAAGTATACACATGCTCTGGAAAACACTGCCGAGAATCTCACGACGAGAAAATAGAGAGCAGGTTCTCTATTTTTCTCGTCTAGATTCTGGGCAGTTTTCTTGACGAGAAACCTCAAAGCCTCGTACACACGCATGGTTTACTCGGCAAGAAAGCTCTGCCAGCAGTTTGCTTGCTGAGAAAACCGTGCGTGTGTACGAGGCTTTATCATCATGCTTTTTGCACTGCAGCACACCTGACTGGCTCCCTATTTTGCTTCTCCCACTCCAGTCCAGCTAAATATGCACTGCAAAAGGTCGATGCCAAGTCAAATCTCACATTTAGAAAAATAAAATTCATTTGGTATTAATTATTACAGAGCTGCATTAATTTGTGCCTTTTATATCTGCCTGGAGTTCAGCATTAATATCGTTCATACAGTAGAATATTTAATAACAATGAGTATGCAATCAGCTTGGCAGTTTTGGGGTGAGTTTTAGAGCTCTTCAGCTTTCATCCTAAACAACTGTTGCCATCAACCAAGTCTATTAAAGTCCTGGCTGAAAAGTGCTTTTAATTGACTTTCACTCCTGTATCAGTCATTGGTAACTGGGAAACAATCACTGGTCACTCAAAACTGTGGCTGAAAGCATATGTAATGCGCTTCATTTACCAAGCAACCAGCCAGTGCATGACAAGCATTACAAACAATACATCTGACTGAGGCCTCGTACACACGACAGAGTTTCTCGGCAGAATTCAGCGAGAAACTCGGTCAGAGCCGGATTCTGCCGAGAAACTCTGTCGTCTGTACACTTTCGGCCTGATGGAGCCGCCGAGGAACTCGTCGAGAAAATAGACAACATGTTCTCTATTTTCTCGTTGTTCTATGGGAGAACTCGCCGAGGAACTCGATGTGTTTGGCACGTCGAGTTCCTCGGCCATGTGTACGAGGCCTCAGACTAAACAACACCATTATGAAATACACTTATCACTGAACTTGATGAAACAGGTAGGAATTATTTTCTTAATGCCCAATGCAAAACCTGTTGGAAATTTATCAAAAATGGAGCTGACAGAATCTGAAGCAGTTGTGCGTGACAACCAATCAGTTTCTAGCTTCAGCTTATTCAGTTAAAGCGGTTGTAAACCCGCAAAACATTTTTTTTTTGCTCACCTGAAAAGTAAAAGCCATAATGAGCTAGTATGCACCGCATATTAGCTCATTATGAAATACTTACCTCAAAACGAGGTGTAGGGAACTCACCTGGTCCACGCCGAGCGAGATATCATCTTGACTCGGCGTGTCTTCCGGGTATCGCCGCTCCAGCGCTGTGATTGGCATGCGCGCGGGAGATTTTCATTCGACAAGGTCTGGCGGATGCCGGTCCTTTAGCTGAGGATCCCCGCTGCGCATGCGCCGCTGCAATCAGCGGCGCATTGCGAGGGGAATATCTCCTAAACCGTACAGGTTTAGGAGATATTCTTTATACCTACAGGTAAGCCTTATTATAGGCTTACCTGTAGGTAAAACTTATAAAAACGAGTTTACAACCACTTTAAGCTTCAATTATGAAAGACAGAAGCTGATTAGTTGACATTCACAGCTGCTCCAGTTTTTGGCCTCTTCAGTTTTGATTGTATTATTATTGTAAGCAGGGTGTTTTTTGACTATTAGTACCATGCAATGCACAGTTGCTATACCATATGCAGAGCCAAAATGGTGTCTTTTCCTTTTTAATCAGACACATATATTTCCTCATCATTAGTAGAATACAATCTTTTATGCAAGCTTATTTACAAATGTTTTCAATATGCTAAATGCTCAGTGTAAAAGATGGTTTTGGTAGCAAAGATTGTTTTCCTACAAGCTCAAGGGATGGAAATCCAGGTCTGATGGAAAAAACTGTACAGTATTGTTCATATAGTGTTATCATAGTCTCTATTACTTTACAGCAGGGTTTGACAAATTTGCTTGGAATCTAGGAGCCAGCTAAAAAAGTTAGGTGCCAGAAACGCGCCCCGTCCCGCCGAGCTTACACGCAGAAGCGAACGCATACGTGAGTAGCGCCGGCATATGAAAGCAGTGTTTGAACCACACATGTGAGGTATCGCCGCGATCGGTAGAGCGAGAGCAATAATCCTAGCCCTAGACCTCCTCTATAACTCAAAACATGCAACCTGTAGAATTTTTTTAAACGTCGCCTATGGAGATTTTAAAGGGTAAAAGTTTGTCGCCATTCTAGGAGCGGACGCAATTTTGAAGCGTGACATGTTGGGTATCAATTTACTCGGGATAACATTATCTTTCACAATATAAAATAAAATTGGGCTAACTTTACTGTTGACTTATTTTATTAATAAAAAAAAAATAAAAAAATAGTATTTATTCCCAAAAAAGTGCGCTTGTAAGACCGCTGCGCAAATACGGTGTGACAGAAAGTATTACAACGACCACCATTTTATTCTCTAGGGTGTTAGAATAATAAATATATATAATGTTTGGGGGTTCTAATTAGAGGGAAGGAGATGGCAGTAAAAACACAGGGGAAGCTCCATTAGTCTTGTCATGATCACAGAAGGAAGCATAGGCCTGCAGAAAGGCTCAAAGCCGCGGCCTCAATTACCGGCCGGCACGGCCAACCGCGATCGCGCGGTGGGAGCGCATGGAGACACAGGATGGACCTGTAATTCCGTGCACCCCCACATCCCCCGCAGTGCCTGCCGGTAATTGAGGCCGCGGCTTTGCGCCCTTCTGCAGGCCTATGCTTCCTTCCCCAGGTGCCAAGTCGCAAATTCTAGTCGCAATTGCGACCTGGCGTCCAGATTTTGTCGAGCCCTGCTTTACAGAGTGTACTTAATCTTTAATATCAATTCCTGATTCATAAAAACACATTAACATTTTGGGAAAAAGTTTGCTGACCTACCAATAGGTTTCTGAACTTCAGGCAAAGGGGTAATTGGAGGAACCTATAAACTCCATTCAGCACTAACAACCGATCTTTAGCCCCATACACACGGTCTGACTTTTTGACAACAAACTTAAAAATGAGCACGTTTTCAAAGGAAATCGGACTGTGTGTACGCTCCATCGGACAAATGTTTTCGGTTCTCATCGGTCAAAAGTTTGCTCTGCAAACAGACAAACTTTTCGGCAACAAAAGTCCTACGGTGCAAATCCTATCGTGTGTACAGAAGTCCATCTGACTTTTGTCCAAAGTACAAACACGTATGCTCAGAACCCGAAAAAAGTGTACTGAAGGCCTACAGAACACCTCCCAGCGCCAAAACCGGATATAAGCTGTTTGTAATAAGCTAATAACTGAAAGAACGTAGATGACAGAGAATCTGTATACTACGATAATGGGAGCAGCCGTTTAAAACAATAAAGACATGATAAAAAAATGATCACAATTAAAAGAGCATAAATGCACAATTAAAACAATCACAAACAGTGCTAAAAGTGATAATTCTGGTGTAAATGCTCAAGGCACCACTATTACACTATAAAACAATATTGTGTGAAGGAAATCAGTCAGTAGAGGTAAAGTCCCATATAAAGATGTGGTTCACTTTAAGAAAGGACAGACAGCGTAGCACCTTCCACCCGAACTCCTTAAAAGACACCGCGTGGGACAAAACGAGCCCCCTCTGGGGTACACACTTACCAAAAAGTAAGTTAAAACTGGCGATGTATATAAAGCTCCAGACTGGTATAAATCCTTCAAACAGGGTAATCAAATGAATCTGTATGGAGGCTCCCAATTAATCCAAAAAAAGACAAAAACAGTGCCATAGCATAATTCCGTTTTTAATGGGTTAAAGTAGCCACGCCCTGACGCGTTTCGTCATACGACGCCCTCTGTCGAAGTCCTATGACGAAACGCGCCAGGGCGTGGCTACTCACGACGCTCAGGAAGTGACGCTTGCGCTCCACCAGGGCCTCGGCTGGAACCAACGTTTGCTAGGCTCTCTGAGACTGTAATAGGACCAGCACGACGCTCTACCTTGCTTACAGGAGTTGGTGACTATGCGCTTGTTTATCTTTTATATTGTACGTGTAATGTTTGAAGGGTTTATCTTATCTGTGGGCTATCTATATTTTTAACCCATTAAAAACGGAATTATGCTATGGCACTGTTTTTGTCTTTTTTTGGATTAATTGGGAGCCTCCATACAGATTCATTTGATTACCCTGTTTGAAGGATTTATACCAGTCTGGAGCTTTATATACATCGCCAGTTTTAACTTACTTTTTGGTAAGTGTGTACCCCAGAGGGGGCTCGTTTTGTCCCACGCGATGTCTTTTAAGGAGTTCGGGTGGAAGGTGCTACGCTGTCTGTCCTTTCTTAAAGTGAACCACATCTTTATATGGGACTTTACCTCTACTGACTGATTTCCTTCACACAATATTGTTTTATAGTGTATGCTCAGAACCAATGTTAAAATCAACCAACAATAGCAGAAGTTGACCAAAGGGTGGCGGTAAAGAGCAGAACAGAGCTGAAAACCACAAGATTTTGGGAAAGTTTGCTGAAAATGTCCTGCCATGTGTATGCATACCAAGTTCACAGCCAACGCCCTTCAAACAAAAATCTACGGAAACATTTGTTTGAAGTCTGACCGTGTGTATGAGGCTATAGACTTTAAGATGTAAATAAAAGGGGTATGTGCCACGCTATCTTCCTGTGTATCCCAACGTGATACTGCTAAAAATAAATAAAATGCTATAAACTCATCAGTGTACAGACTCAAAAATATAACCGTCACTCATAAGTAAACATACGTATCATAATCCATATATCACATATTGCAGTAATGCATATTATAAAGTGACAAAATAAGTGAAAATATATAAAGTGCTGAAGTGCAAAATATGCTATGCTGCCTTGATCGCATGACTCAGTGCAGCCCAAATCGCATCAAAGAAAACTAGGATTGGGACTTTAAATGAGGCATATGAAAAACATACGCCTCCATCCCTGTTGGATAACAGAAGAGGGAGTTTTTGGAAATCTAAATGAAAAGTGTTTTTAAGCAAAAGTAAGTATAAATAAAGTTGTATACGTAATAACCAGGCTCACACTTATCACCCAAACAGAAAACCAAATTCAACTGTCTAACTGTGTGAAATAAAAACAGAGGATTGGTTGCACGCATTTGCAAATACATGATTAAGCTGCAGGCCATCGCCAAGGCTCTCTGCATTCTGCAGTCCTAACTAAACTTGTTCAGTCTCCTCAATAGAGGCATATAAATACTGATGAGTAGATGGAGGGCAGGTGACTGGGGGTGTGTCACTGCCCCTACCTATGCTTGGTATAGCAGTAAAGAGCACTGGAAAAAACGCATAAATGTATAAGGGTATCAACAAAACGCATCTCCATCCCTGTATGATATAAAGAAAACTAGGATTGGGACTTTAAATGAGGCATATGAAAAACATATGCCTCCATCCCTGTTGGATAACAGAAGGGATGGACTTTAAATCAAATGCTTTTTTAAGCAAAAGTAAATATAAATAAAGTTGTATACGTAATAACCAGGCTTACACTTACCACCCAAACAGACTACATGAGTACGTGATTAGTGCTAGCAGCTGCTCATGAATTTATAATTTATTTTATTGATCTTTTATTAGCATTAGTAGGTAGCTTGCACGATTCTGTATACAGTTTAACATAGACTTTAAGATATTTGACCTCATTAATCTGATATATGATTGGTTGCTATGGGTTACTTCACTTTGCACATCGACACTGGACTTTGCACAGCTTTACTAGATAAGAAAATCTATTTTGTTTGTCGTCTGGATTTAAATTCTGTTTCATGTTGCTGTCCTATTAGCTTCTTTTGACACAGGATTTCCAATCAGATGGACCTGAATTGGAGCTCCATGTAATATGCATGCACAGTTCATCCCCTTAGACTTCTATGAGGCCAGAAGATGGATCAATTCCTATACATATCTTGACCCCATAGAAATCTACTGGGCTGAACTGTGCACATACAGACAGTGGGTGGAGAGGCCTACAGATAGGCATGTAAACAATGATCTCAGCACAAGATCAAAGTCAATGTACAGCTTTAAGGGGAAGGTGGTCTCCATCTACTTAGTGAAGTAAAGGGAAAAGGTTAAAGACGCTTTATATGAAAATTTCATTAAACTTTCCTTTGAATCTAATGCATTCATCTAAAATGGCAACATTTTACCCAAATTTCTTAATTTTTGTACACATGGAGAACTAAAAACGACTTAATTTTGTTTATCCCAATTCAGGACAAAGTGGATAAATTGTATTTGGAGGCATTTATGGGTTAAGGGCATGTGGCCTGATAAGGTTCAGGAGGGGGGTGCTCTTTTCCTGCGGCCTGCCAGGTTGCGTGCTCGGATAAGGGTCTGGTATGAATATTAAGGGGAACCCCGAACCAAGCTGAACCAAAATAAAAAAATAAAAAAGCGTGGGGGTCCCCACCAAATTCCATATCAGGCCCTTCAGGTCTGGTATGGATATCAAGGTGAACCCTGCGGCATTTAAAAAAAATGGCGTGGGGTTCCCCCAAAAATCCATACCAGACCCTTATCCGAGCACGCAACCTGGCAGGCCGCAGGAAAAAAGGGGGGACGAAAGAGCACCCCCCTCCTGAACCTTATCAGGCCACATGCCCTCAACATGGGGAGGATGTCCTTATGTTGATGGGTACAAGGGCCTCATCCCCACAACCCTTGCCCGGGGGTTGTTGGGATCTTCAGGCGGGAAGCTTATCGGAATCTAGAAGCCCCCTTTAACAAAGGGGAACTCCAGATCCCGGTCTCCCACCATAGGAATTGGTAAGCGGTACATTGTACCCCTACCATTTCATAAAGAAAAAGTGTGAAAATTTTAAAAATGACAGGAGACGGCTTGGGACAAGTCCTTTATTAAAAATAAAAAAAACATTCCAGTGATGTAATCCAGCCTGTCCAGCGTTGTAATCCATTCTCAATGTCCAGCAATGATCCATTCTCCAGCGATACTCTCCACTCCAGAGAGGAATGACGCACGATCCTTCCTGCACCGGAAACACCCGACCTAATGACGCGCAAGCTGTTTGACAGTTCTTTTATAACCAAGGGCGGTTATAAACACTAAGGGGGAACAGGCAATGTTTGAGTCGAACAGATAGCCCATCCCAACTAGAAACTTGCCATGCAAATTTGCTACAAATTGGAAAAGTGCCAACTAAATCTTGTGCTTCAAGAGCTCTGCAAGTGTACAACTTCCCACTGAAAATATGCAGCGCGTTACCAGACTTACAATTCAACACTGCCACAAATTTGTGGCAGGTTATTCTTGCTATCTGGGCTTATATCTACCAAAAACTGAAATTTCAATGGACTTAAAGTGGATTTTCTGTAAAAAAAAACATAGATTCAGAACAGACTGTTCTCATTGCTTTATATATAAAACTAATGTTATTTTTATATATTTTTTTAATTATCAATCTTCACCTTAAAATTGTCAGTGGTTTGAAAATGATATACCACATCTAGCATTGTTTTCTACTTCAGAGTCTCTCTATAAAAAAATATGCATTCAAAAATAGTACCAATACAGAGTTGTATAATTTATGTACACGATGATAAAAAACAAAGCAGGTGTTATTACAACATTTAGCACATGACTTACCAATTACTGCCATTCTCACACCTTCCCATCGAAGAGAAAAGGCAGAGCTGTGATGTGCATTCTGAAAAAAAATTCAGTATACATTTACATTTGTATGGCTGTTCTGTTTTGTATATAAGTATAGACAAAAGACCAAAGTACCATCAGGTATGTATGGAGCTGATGTGGGAAAGAAGTGCCGATAACACTTTTTAGTCCTTCTGTGGTCGCAATTGGTAAAAAAGTCCCAGTCATCGACAGGAAGCTAAGCGTTACTATTGTCTTTATTTTTTAGTTTACATTGTACTTTGTACTTATGTTGTGAACAAGACACCTTCTAATGACGATCTTACACTAGGAAGAGCTGAGCTAGATATTAGCATGCTACAAAGAAAAATACATTGATTGTTACAGCTACTTTTAACCACATTCACAATCTGGTAGACATTTTAATTATATTTGCCATTTCTGTTAAATGTATCCAACTGTGATATATGAGTTGAGCAAAATTAGGTAGAAAGATATAATGTAGGTAGAAAGTTAAATGCTTGGAAAATGTTCATGTATGGAAGATTTACAATGCAGTTCTATTGAGATCAAATTTTAGCAACGTGGTTTCATAGGAAATTATAGAGAATTTAATAAAGCATTTATGCTATTTTCTGGTGGTAGGTCTCATGAAACAATATCACATAGTTCTTACTACCTGCAGCAACATGTTCATAAAGAATTACTGAAACTTGCAGATTTGCAAGCTGCCATTAAGGCCAACTCTTAGCTGCCTTCCCCTGATTTTGGGAGATGTAACATAATCCAAATGAACGCCTTAACCTAGATTATAAAGCACTGCCTATAAGTGTTTTGAGGCTTTTTCAATCCAGTCTGTCTTTTTCAAGTTTTTATATTCACAGAAACTGGCAAAACTCTGCCAATTCACCCTTCACTTGCTAAAAAAATGTAGGGGCTTGGGACTACTCAATACCTTATTGTACTATACATCTGTCCACCTGGCCTGGGTGATGGATTGGTGAAGGCAAAAAAACCTGAAGCAGTTGGTAGAAATCAAACAAACCTTTATCACCATGCCGCTTCATAACTTGCTGTGGTGCATACAAGACTCTTTTGACCTTAATGACCCACCCTACTATGGGTCATACCATTTCCATATTCTAGAAGAGCTCCACTTTATTTAGCATTTTGCATTTTGCCCACACAGCCCCTATTCTATCCTATACTAGGTAATCCATTAATTCAACCAAGGATGTGGCCCACTTTGGCAGACCTGAAAGACGACCAGACGTACACCTCTTTAGATTTTTTTTTGCAACTTCATCGCTTCCTAATTTCCACACCCCCTATGGGGCTGCAACTCGATTTGAGGCAATGTACACTGAACAGGGCCTGATCAAATATGAACTTTCCACAATATGTGCAGTGATTGCTGGCTGTAATAAAACACAGCCCCTTATTTTTCTACAGAAATAAAAAAGAGCTTTCCACAGGAACAAGTATATAGAATATTATATTCCACACATACAGTTAGGTCCATATATATTTGGACACTTTAACTCAAGGGGTTGAACATAAATATCAAGTACACATTTTAAAAACTGCAACCATTTTTATACACAGTCCCCCCATTTTCAGGGGCTCAAATGTAACTGAACGAATACACGTATTTATAAATAAAATGTTAATTTTTAATATTTTGCTGAGAATCCTTTACTGACAATGACTGCCTGAAGTCTGGAACCTATGGACATTATCAAAGACTGTGTTTCCTCCTTTCTGATGCTTTGTCAGGCTTTAACTGCAGCTCTCTTCAGTTGTTCTTTGTAGGTCTTTCTGCCTTTAGTTTTGCCTTCAGCAAGTGAAAAGCATGCTTAATTGGTTTGAGATCAGGCGATTGACTCAGCCATTGCAGAATATTCCACTTTTTTTTCTTCAAAAGCTCCTGGGTTGCTTTTGAGCTATGAGTAAGCATCTAACCTTGATGTGAAACGCATTAGCCTTTTGCCACTGTATGTCCACTTTTTGTGTTTGACTGTGTTTTGCATGATTTTCGCATTATTTTGCAATTTTTTTATTTTATTCTTTGCTTATTTTTTTATAATAAAATGTGCCTATCAGTGTGCGGCAGTCCAGGACGTCTCCTCTTTTTCCTTGGATCAGTGCAGAGCCAGCACCTGTCAGTGTTACAGGGCGGGAGTGAACTACAGGTGTTTAGGGTTTGGACCGGTAGTACTTTCATTGCTTTTGCAGTATGTTTTGGATCATTGTCCATCTGTACTGTGAAGCGTCATCCAATCAACTTTGCTGCATTTGGCTAAATTTGCCTGATCGTATATCTCCAAACACTGCAGAAAATCAATCCAGCTGCATCTGTCTTCTGTCACATCATTAATTAACTACAATGACCACTGGAAGCCATGCATGCCCATGCCATCACACTGCCTCCACCGTATTTTACAGAAGATGTTGTGTGCTTCGGATCATGAGCTGTTCCAAGGTTCCAAGCCTTCTTCACACCTTTTTCTTCCCATCATTCTGGTACAGATTATTCTTAGTTTCATTCATCCAAAGAATGCTTTTTTGGTTCTAGTCTGGCTTTTTTTAGATGTTTTTTTTTGGCAAAGTCTAATCTCGCTGTTCTATTCTTCAGGCTTATGAATGGTTTGCACCTTAAGGTGAACCCTCTTGGTTTTAGACTTTACAATGATACGCCCGCCTCCTGGAGAATGGCCTTCACTTTTCTGGATGTTGTGAATGTTTTTTGTTTACCATAGAGAGGATCTCTAGATATGATCGTTATGTGATGGAAGGGTTTTGTTGGATAATCCGACCTTCTGTACGCTCCATCGGATAATTGTTGTCGAAATATCCATCAACAAATGTTGGATATCCATGCTCTCAAATTGTCCAACAACAAATGTGTTCCATCGGATTATCCGATCGTGTGTACTCAATTCCGTCGGACTAAAATCCAAAGTACAAACACGCATACTCCAAACCAATGCTAACCATCAGACAACATTAGCAGAAGTTGCCCAAAGGATGGCGCTAAAGAGCTGAAAAACAGAGTAATTTTATGTATGTTGGCTGAAAAAATTCTGCCGTCTGTATGCAGAACAAGTTCACGGCCAATGCCCTTCGGATAAAAATCCATGGATTTGTCCAATGGAAGTCCTATCGTGTGTACGAGGCTTTAGACAAGCAGTTTGAGCATCACTTTGTCCTTTTTGGCCCTCAACCTCTCCCCTATATAATCTAATGGTAATTTCCTAGCCTGGGTTGTCCTAGGCAGGCAGATTTCCTTTCACAATTTGAATAGTTTTTACATTTTTGTTATATTTGTTTACATATATATTGTATTCATACGTATTTTTGCTTTTCCAGCTCTTCCCAGGCACATGGCCATAAGTAAGCCTAAATTGAAAGGTAATGATGCTCCCACATGTAGATAGGTGGCAAGTCTTGGTCATGTGACCTCTTCTTTCTCCTCCCTCTTGTCCTTAGCCCCTTATTTTTTTACTTTCTTCTCCCTCAGTGTAATTATGGCACAGGAAGAGACGCTGGCGAACCTGTGCCAGTGGCTCATCATGCAGAAGGAAGTGAAGTGACTAACACCTTTCTCTTTTTACTCCCAGATGCAAAGCAGCAACTTACCTGCAAGTGCTGCTAATGCACCATTTTCCCCTCCTCTTACTCCTCCTCTACCTCTCCCATGGGCAGAGCAGCCACAAGTGCTTGTAATTAGTGTGTGTGTAAAAAAGGTCAATGAGTTTCTGGACCCTCGACAGGCCTTTGCATCTTTCATCCAGTACTGCACGGGTGTTTCTGGATTCTGAGTCATAGTGAAATCAAAAGAATTGTCAAAGGATTTGCGGGAAAAGGTAGTTGAACTGTATAAAAAATTGTTCGGGATGCAAAGAAAAACCCACAAATAACTTGTGGTGTGGCTGCTTCAAGATGCTTCAAGATGCAACATAAGGAGGCACATGAAAAAAGATGAGCTGCATGGTCGAGTCGCCAGAAGAAAGCCATTACTCTACAAATGCCACAAAGTATCCCTCTTATAATACGCCAAACAGCACAGAGACAAGTCTGAAACCTTCTGGCACAAAGTCAGTTGGAGTGATGAGACCAAAATGTAGCTTTTTGGCCACAACCATAAACGCTATATTTGGAGAGGAGTCAACAAGGCCTATGATGAAAGGTACACCATTCCTACTGTGAGCCCTGGTTCACACTGGGCTGCGGGAGTGAAGCCGTGCGAGTTCAGCTGAACTCGCACGGCTTCACTCCCGCTGGCAGTCCCGATTTCGGCCGCGATTTAAGAGACATCTGTGCAGGTTTCTGCACAGATTTCAATGTAAATCGCAGCCCGAGATCGCAAAAAGTAGTACAGGAACTACTTTTTGAAATTGGTGGAACCCCAGCAGATGCGGCGATTAGGACGGTGTCATTGCCGACAATTGCCGGCAAATGCCGTCGATTTGAGATGCGATTTCACATGTGAAATCGCATCTCAAATCAAAGCAAATCGTACCCAGTGTGAACCTGGGCTAAAACACAGAGGTGGATCATTGATGTTTTGAGAATGTGTGAGCTACAAAGGCACAGGAAATTTGGTCTAAATCGATGGCAAGATGAATGCAGTATGTTATCAAAAAATACTGGGGGAACATTTGCATTCATCAGCTATCAGCCATGGGACGTACTTGGACATTCCAACATGACAATGATCCAAAACACAAGGCCAAGTCGACCTGTCATTGGCTACAGCAGAATAAAGTGAAGGTTCTGGAGTGGCCATCTCAGTCTTTTGACCTCAATATCATTGAGCCACTCTGGGGAGATCTCAAATGTGCACTTCATGCAAGACAGCCCAAGAATTGACAGGAACCGGAGCTTTTTTGCCAAGAGGAATTGGCAGCTTTACCATCTAAAAAGATAAATACCTCATGCACAAATACCACAAAAAACCTAAGCTGTCATTGATGTTAAAGGGGGCAATACATGGGGGCAGATCCACAAAGATCTGCACCGGCGCAGCGTATCTAAGATACACTACGCCGCCGTAACTTACTTGGCTTTGGTTTAAATCCTCAACAAATTTGCGCCATAAGTTACGGCGGCGTAGTGTATCTCTCGCGGCGTAAGGGCGTGGAATTCAAATGCGGCAGGTAGGGGGCGTGTTTCATTTAAATTAAGCGCGTCCCCGCACCAAATGAACTGCGCATGCACCGTCCCTAAAATTTCCCGCCGTGCATTGCGCTAAATGACGTCGCAAGGAAGTCATTGGTTTTGACGTGAACGTAAATGGCGTCCAGCCCCAGTCACGGATGACTTACGGAAACAACGTTAAATTTTTAAAATTAGACGTGGGAACGACGGCCATACTTAACATTGAGTACGCCACCATATAGCAGCTTTAACTATACGCTGGAAAAAGCCGAACGGAAACAACGTAAAAGAATGCGATGGCCGCTCGTACGTTCGTGGATTGACGGAAATAGCTAATTTGCATACTCAACGCGGAATACGACGGAAACGCCACCTAGCGGCCGCCGGAAAATTGCATCTCAGATCCGACGGCGTACTAAGGCGTACGCCTGTCGATCCTAACACAGATGCCGTCGTATCTTGTTTTGTGGATACCAAAACAAAGATACAACGCGCAAAATTTTAAATTACGCGGCGTATTGAGAGATACGCCGGCGTAATTTCTTTGTGAATCTACCCCATGGTATGTAAACTTTTGATCAGGGCCATTTGGGTAGTTTCTGTTGTCATTATGATTTAAAAAGAGTAAGCACAGTTGTTTGATAATAAATGGCTTCAGCCAAACACTAACCATGAGCGAAATGTATTATCATTCATATTCTCTGAAAAATGGCCAGGAAAACATAAATTCTGCCAGGGTATGTAAACGTATGAGTTCATCTGTATGTGGGGGAATCAGAATCTCCTTCCTACTGCTGGTGATCCCTCTATTGATCAATCCTAGAATTCTATTCACTTTTCCCACTGCCTGGTCACACTGCACATTTTGCAATCATCTGAAATAAGTATCTCCAAATCTTTTCCCTCTGTAGTGCCGCCGTACCTCCAATTTTGTACTTTCCCAGGGGATTCTTCTTGCCTAGGTGCATTATTTTACATTTTTAAACATAGAACTGCTTTGACCAATCTTCAAGCAATGCCAGATCATGTTCCATGCTACAGATACCTCCAGGGATATCAAACCTATTACACACATTTGTATAATCAGCAAAAAGACATACCTTGCCCAACAAACCTTTACTTATACCTTACATATAGATTAAATATAACAGGACCTAGTACAGGGTCTTGTGGCACACCACTAGTGACTGATCTCTTTTCCCGAGTGAACCCCATTTACAACTATACTCTGGTATCTACAATATCTTTTAGACAACTGAATATTCACTGAAATACCCAAGGGTTAAATTGGTTGTAAAGGCCCAAGGTTTTATACCTTCATGCATTCTATGCATGAAGGAAAAAAACCTGTGTGTAGCAGCCCCCCTATTACTTACCTGAGACCCTTCTCGATCCAGCCATGTGCACCTGAGCCTCAGTTCCCTGGGGACTCTCCCTCCTCATTGGCTGAGACAGCAGCGGAAGCCAATGAGAAGGGAGAGGGAGCAGGGCCGAGCCACGGCTCTGTATCTGAATGAGAGCCCCCACAGCAAGCTGTTTGCTCTGGGGGTACTTGGCAAGAAAAAGGGGCCAGAAGATCTGAGAACAAGAGGATTGGGGCTGCTCTGTGCAAAACCACTGCACAGAGCAGGTAAGTTTAACATGTGTGGGAGGTTAGCTTCAAGTGGAGAGTTCTCATATAGGTAATCCAGCCGTGTGTGAGTTTAAGGGCTTCCGGCCGTGATTATTTGTTAAATGCAGCAAACAGAAAGGGATTCCTGCACAGGAGTAGACCTAGTAGTAACCAAAGTACCAAAGCAAAAGTATATCAAAACAAATGTAAGCCTCCTAGGTAATAATTAGACATCACTAGATCTGCTCTAGTCCTGCAGGCATGTTCCCTCACAGCCTGCTTCTCCTCTTTCAGCATCAACACTAATTTAACCCAGGAAAGGCAAATTATACCCCAACTGGGAACAAGGTGTGGCCACTGCTTAAAGGGGTTGTAAAGGTAAAAAATTTTTTCTCAAATAGCTTCCTTTACCTTAGTGCAGTCCTCCTTTACTTACCTTAACCTTCCATTTTGCTTTTAAATGTCCTTATTTCTTCTGAGAAATCCTCACTTCCTGTTCTTCTGTCTGTAACGCCACACAGTAATGCAAGGCTTTCTCCCTGGTGTGGAGTGTCGTGCTCGCCCCCTCCCTTGGACTACAGGAGAGTCAGGACGCTCTCTACGTTACAGATAGAGAATGGAGCTGTGTGTTAGTGGGCGTCCTGACTCTCCTGTAGTCCAAGGGAGGGGAAGAGCCACACCAGGGAAAAAGCCTTGCATTACTATGTGGAGTTACAGACAGAAGAACAGGAAGTGAGGATTCCTCAGAAGAAATAAGGACGTTTAAAAGCAAAAGGATGAGGTAAGTGAAGGAGGATTTCACTAAGGTAAAGGAAGCTATTTAGGAAAAAAGAATTGTACCTTTACAACCGCTTTAACTCCTAGCATCCTGCTACAAACCTCTATTTACCCCACGAACCTCAAAATTATGTGTGACCGATACACACCATTTACCACTGACAGGGGCTGTTTGTCACATGTTTTTTATTTTTAATTAACAAAAATGTTACCTTTAATAACACTTTAAGTCTCAGCTTGTCCCCCCTGCCAATACACAATTCAGGGGGAAGGGCAGGCAGAACAAATGGAGGGGAGGGGGGGGAATCCTTTAGCCAGGGTGAAGGGCAGTCAGCAGCCAGTCTAGAGGAGGACATCGACTGTCATGACTGGGGGTTGTGTATGTTTGTGACAGGTATATACAAATTTTTACACATTTTATATTTACACATGTACAATTATTTATTTAGGGAAACACAGGGAGAAATGGCAATGGAAACTAGATACTACTTTGGGAAAAAAAAGAAGTTCTAGGCCTCAACACCACATTGCCCTATGGAAAAACAAAAAAGGGTTTCTTGCAAGATAAAGCCATCTGCTCTGACACTCACCTCACAGAGGTGAGAACAACAAGAAATACTTTCTTGTTGCTGAGCATAAAGAAAGGAATGGCTCTAATGGGTTTAATAAGGGCTCCTGCAGCATCAAATGGTGGGTATGGCCAAATTGCTGGGCATTGTTACATACCTAGAGTTCAGGAGTGTGCTATGTACAGAGTGCAGAGTTCATGAGTGTGCCATGTACAGAGTGCAGGGTTAAAGAGTTTGCTGTGTACAGAGTGCAGAGTTGATGAGATGAGAAGTGTGCTGTATACAGAGTGCAGAGTTGATGAGTGTCCTGTGTACAGAGTGCAGGGTTGAGTAGTCCACTGTGTACAGAGTGTTGGGTTGAGGAGTGTGTTATATACAGGGTAGAGGGATGTTCTACGTATAGAGAGCAGGGTTAAAGAGTGTGCTATGTACAGAATGCTGAACTGAGAACTGCACTACATACAGTGTGCAAGGTTGAGGAGTACATATCTCACAAGCCAGTTTACTACCAAAAGTAGATTTATCCCCAAATTCTCCCCACCCCCTTCCCCTCTAGTACAGAGCTCTCCTTAATAACCTAATATCAAAGTTCCACCATGTTCCAGCTGAAAATAAGCCCTGGAGATGCTAATGTAAAGGCACTTTGTGTTATGGGGTGACAAGACCTTGCCCTTGTCTCCCACAATCTCCTGCCTATATATTACTGTGCTACATGTTCTCCCAAATGATATGTGCTGATATACACTGTCCAGGCAAAATACACTGTTCTTTTTGTTTTTAAAAAGCCTGTGAAAAAAGGAAAGGCAATTGCAACCAGCAAAAATGAGAAAATATGTCTTTTGAAAAAAACACATGTAGCCTGTTATCACTGTCGTGCATATGGTCAGGAACCGGCTTTAATGAGACTGCAGAACATCAGCAGCATTAACGGAGAAAGCAAATCCTAACTAACGCTAAACCTGCTCTGTGCCACATTCTAAACCTAATCTACCTAACCCTGTAACGCAAAAATCACTGTACTTGCCTATCCTGCAGCCGATCCGATCTGGTCCCAGCATCAGCCGCAGCTTTTCTGTGTAGACGGGTGCAGGAGCGGCATCCGACAATGGAAGCCCCATACTAAGTCTCCCTCCTGCACACAGCTTCCGTTGCTAGAGACCGGCCCGGATCGGGTGCAGAATAGGTGAGTACAGCGAGTTTTGCTTTACAGGGCTAAATAGGTTAGGCTTAGAATGTGGCACAGAGCAGGTTTAGTGTTAGGTTTTGCCTGGACTTCTCCTTTGAGATGTAAAAGAGCATAAAAAATTAAATAAAAAACTTTCACTCCCCAACCCTTAAATTACAAATGTAGCAGGCAGCTGTTTTTCTCTGCTGATCCTGCTTTAAATTTAGAAGGTAGCATAGGCGTGCGCACAGGGTGTGCCAGGTGTGCCTGGGCACACCCTAATCACTCCATGTGCATTAGCATTATCCAGGGACATCACCAAGTGGGTGGTTAAGGGTGCCAGTGGCCAGTGTAAATGCCTCCATTATATTAAAGGCTAGGTTCAACAGTAGGAACACGTTGCGCCTGTATTTAGGGCGTAACCTAACATGCTCCCAATCCACTGTCTCCCCCCACCAGAGTCTCCTTTCTGTGGCAGCAGGTGGGGTTCATGTGTGTTTGAGATTTGGGGTGCACACCCTAATGCAATAGGCTGCGCACACCTATGGAAGGTAGTCAGAGGATTAGTTATCTCTGACTGATTTGTTTCCAAATTTGGGCCTCTGTTCCAGCCATGGCTGTACTGAAGGTGACCACTATTGTTGTCTGGGGTGTCGGTTCCACCCCAGGCCAAGGGTGGCAGCAGTCAGATCAAGGTGCATTGGGTGTTTTTTCCTCAGCAGCCAATCAGTGAGGGTTGATCGCCTCGCTGTGCATGCTGGGGGAGAGTACTTAAGGGACAGATGTCATTGGTTTGCGGTCATCGATCGCTGGTCTGTCATCCCACCACCCCCCGTGTGTGGCCCTCATGGCCGGGGGTGTGTGTTCAAGTGTTCCTGGCTGCGGGACCACGTTGGTCCGGGGCAGTAATCTACCGTGTAGGCCCAGTAGTTAGACTGGGTCTGCAGTTGCAGAGTGGTCCTGTGCTGCCTGTCCCGAGGGAGGAAGCCGCCCAATGAAGAACCTGTCTGGGGGAGTACCGAGCACAAGGCTGGTATCTCAGGAGAGGCTTTAGACTTCATTGAAGGACGCACCATTACTGAAAGGCTGGATGATGATCGCCTGTCAGTCCTGAATTGACGAAAGTTTATTCAAGAGAGATCCGGGTGCTTAATCCTGCGTTGAGAAGGATTCTGGACCGAGAATATCTCCATCTTTGGGAAGGTCTGTGGCAGAGACTTTGCTAAAGTTTTGTGTGACACTCTGGCTGCTAGGCTGGTGGCGAGAGAGGCCTATCCGGTTGCACTATACCCACTCTGGCTAGAGTGGCGACGAAAGTTTATTGCTGGAAGCAGGCTTGTTTCCAAACCAAGTTATATGCCTGAACCTACTACCTACTATCTCTTCTAATTCTTCAACTACTTCCACTTATCATTTTACCCCATTGGGTAATAAAGCACTGAAAAAGACATCTAAAGTGTGGACATTGCAGTTTTTCAGCTCTCACCATGTACTCTAGACGGCGGGGGAAATAGAGGTAACATGCCACCCAAAACAAACCAGCAGCTCCTTCGGGGTAGTGATACACAAATTTCTCACATTAATCCGGTGGGTCTGTAAAGTGCAAACAGATAGGCCCGGATTCACAAAGCACTTGCGCCGACGTATCTCGAGATACGCCGTGTAAGTGCAAATATGCGCCGTCGTATCTGTGCACCGTACCCACAAACTAAGATACGCCTAAAAACAGGCTTCATCCGGCCGACGTAACTTGCCTACGTTGGCGTAGTGTGGGCGCATATTTACGATGGACGCATTTGGCGCTCCCATTGATTTTCTATTCAAATATGCAAATAAGGGAGATACGCCGATTCACGATCGTACATGCGCCCGACGCAGGCTACGACTGGTGTGCGTAAGTTGTACGTCCGGCGTAAAGTTAAGCCCCATAAAGCAGGTGTAACTCAGCAGCAGACATGGTAAGGTCTGCACCAGGGAACTCAAGCCCGCATATTTTTTGTAGTTCACGTTGTACGTGAATATGACTAGGCGTAGGTTACGTTCACCCTGTAGGCAGTGATCCGGCGTATCTTAGGCAGTTGTTCCGACGTGATTGTGAGCATGCGCACTGGGATGCGTCCACGGGACGGCGCATGCGCCATTCGTTATACGTATCTGTCTGGCACTCGGCCCTTCATTTGCATGGGGTCATGCCTCATTTGCATGGCTCACGCCTACTTCCACTTACGGCGACTTACGCCTTGGAAACCCAGTGCAGTTTTGGGAGGAAGTGCTTTGTGAATTCAATGCTTGCCTCCATGCGCTGTGTCAGCCTAGCGTATCAGAGATACGGTACGGCGGCATAAATGTGCGCCAGCGGCTGTGAATCCAGGCCATAGAGTTCATCTTGAATCTATGTTAGACTAAAGCCTGAACTTCATCCCCAATTCCTTTATGTAACCCTCTGTATTTAATAGTTTTGACAGGAAAATCGAATTTGCAGAATGATAACTCAGCCTTGGCAGTTGGCACCCTCTATGTTCCTCTCTTGATAGAATTCCTTTAAAGCAACCCCATCACCACACTGAAACTGCTAATAAATTATGTGTCTGTAAGTAAAAAATGTATTACTCACATCCTCTAGTGCCAATGCTGTCAAACAGCACTCTGTTAAAGTTACAGCACATGGTTCAGACTGCAGGAGAGGTAAGTATCCACTATCTTCTTTAGAGGCACATCTTTTTGGGTGACTTATAATTTGGTGGCAGGGTTGCTTTAAGAACACTTCAATTATATCTACCCTTTGCTTTATGCTATGTAATCTGTGTTTGCTAGTAAGTATAAAATGCACTGATAACTGGCCAGTTAAATCTCATCAGTATTTTAAAAACTCTGGTCTCAGCAAAAACTTTTCCTCCGTGTCTAATGGTAGAGCAGTTTAGATCTCTAAATATATCCTATTAATTTTGTGTCAGCTTCTGAAGTTGAGAGGACTGTTATTATGCAAATTAGCTGATTTTCTTAAGCAGGCAAGCAGAATAAATAGTTGTCTGTGCCTACCCTGCTCTATGATCACTGGGAGTCTGTAGGAGCTGTGTTTTTGCCACCCCAATCATTGAGAGCTGTGGCATGCTGAGGAGGTAGACTGGACACAAACTCCAAATTTTTGACTGCACAAGACACAGGGAACCCATAAACATTTTTATTGTTTTTAATATTTTCCTAAATGTTTTATCTTCTGAAAAGGTCAGTAGAGTTTTTATATAAATCTCTTTATTGATTTTCTGAAGAAATTTGTCCATACAAAAATAAAACTATACATATACATTTACATTTACATTACATTCATCTGCTCTCTTCTAGAGCCTTCATTAAATTGTTATTTATTCCTTTTACCTGACACAAATACCTTTTACACTCCTCTATCTCCCTTTATTCAATAGTGTGGTTAACCTCCCCTTGTACCCCATTTATCCTGACGCTGTCATCGGGTTTTCTATCCAGCTCGCCCATACTCTCTCATATTTCTCCCCATGTCCTCTATTCCAGTAAGTCTCCCTATACAATGGCAGATTACTGTTTACTAAGTTTTTCCAATGTACCACGAGGGTGCTTCTACCTTTTTCCAATTTAACACTATCGTTTTCCTAGCATAAAATAATAATAGGCCTACCTGTGTTCTCCTTCCTACCGAAACAATATTTTCCCCAACCAATCCCAGCAAACAGATCTCTGCCTCCTGTTCCAAGATTATTGATGTCACTGTGACAATCATTCTCAGAACCTTCCTCCAAAATACCACTATATTTGGGCATAACCAAAATATATGCATGAAATCTCCTCGAAAGTCTGCACATCTCCAGCATTTCTGAGGATTTGTCGGAGAAATCTTATATGGCCTATATGGTGTATAGTGGCTCCTATGTATAATTTTAAATTGTATTAATTTATCTCGGAGTGATACGAGTATCTGCAATGGGAACCTCCATACTTCCTCCCAATTCTCCATCAAATTTGGAACGTCTCTCTTCCAATTTTCACTTAATTTACTTATATCTGGCGATGTAGTCCTTATTAAATACATATAAAAAATTAAAGTTGTCTTTTTTCCACTTTTTACCATTTGCTCCAAACCTGATTCCATTAATTGCGGGGTCCCCTGAGCTAAGGCATGGATGAGCTGCCTATACCTAAACGCATAACTCTCGGGGATATTCCAAAGCTGCCTCATTTCTACATATGAGAGAAACTTTTCCCCCTGTAATACTTGCAACAACTTCTTCACCCCATATCTAGTCCATGCTCCTGGATCCTGAATCAAATCCAGATGTGGTAATTCTCCACAGGATTTCTCTGGATTTCTCCACAGCGGGGTATTTGGGGATAAATTAGTTTTGGAATATCCTTCTCTTCCCATAGCAGCTTTCCATATTTTAACTGTTGTTCTCATTGCAGGGGTTAGATCTTGCCTTGTTTTGACCCCCCTATACAGCAATCCCTGCAGTGCCTCCACCGATTGGACCGATGCTTCCAACATGGTAGCCGAGTCATACCCATCCGGGTTTAACCATCTCCCCGCCATCACTAGTTGTGTAGCTATATAATATTTATGAAAATCTGGAAAGGCCAACTCTCTCTGTGCCTCCGGCTCATAAGTGTACTTAATTTAATTCTAGCTGGTTTCTTTGCCCAAATAAATGTGGAGAGCATTCCATGTAGCTGTGTAAAAAAACTTTTTGGGACCCACTGTGGAGAATTCCTGAATATATACAAAAACATAATCTTTACCAAATTTACCCGTCCCAATAGCGACAAAGGCAACGTCACTCATATCTTTAGTCTCCTCCCAAGCTCCTGTACCACTGGATCTAGGTTCAGCTTCCGAAAGTCCTTAACCTGTCTAGATATTATTATACCCAGGTATTTAAATTCCGTAGCAGTTTCCTGTGCTCCTTGATCAATAGGGAATAATAGGGACTTACCCCAATTTACTTTAAGCCCTGTAAATACTGAAAAAAACATTTAACAGTTCTAGAGCTCCCTCTAAAGATGGACCTGCATCTCTTAAAAACAGCATCATATCATCCGCATACAGGGCTACCCTCTGCTCCAGCCCCCCCACTCAAAATCCTTGAATATTTGGTGTAGTCCTAAGAGCCTCTGCCACTGGCTTTATTGCTATTGCGAAGAGCGCCGGAGAAAGAGGGCAGCCCTGCCTCGTACCTCTGTATAACCGGAAAAAGGATGATAATTTTTCTCCCAACTTAACTGCTGACATGGGTCTCCCATAAATTGTTTAGATCCACTTAATAAATACTAATGAGAATCCCATCCTTCTGAGTATTTCCCACAGAAAAGGCCATTCGATTGTATCGAAGGCCTTCTCTATATCTAGAGAGGCCACTGTCCTAGACCCTTCCTGCATATGATGAGCATGTACAGTATATTTTTATAGAGCCTATGTAGATTAATATCTGTTGTTCTCTGTGGCATGAATCCTGTCTGATCGGAATCTATTATGTTTCTGAGCAGGGGTTGTAATCTTAATGTTAATATCTTTGTCAATATTTTTAAATCTACATTTAATAGTGCTATTGGCCTATGTGATGAACATAATTTTGGGTCCTTTGTTTCCTTATATATTAATGTTATATGGGCTTCTCTCATTGAATCTGTTGGGGCCCCTTCCACTAACCCACTTGTGAATACTTCTGCTAATTTAGGGGCTATTATTGCTCCATATTTTTTATAAAATTCTGCCGGAATTCCATTTGGGCCTGGTGCCTCCCCCCCCCCCCCGAAAATGATGATATGACCTCCATAATCTCCTCAACTGTAATGGGGCAGACCAATGCTTTCCTCTCCCCATCCGACAACCACCTGAAGGCTATCTGGTCCAATAGGTCCATCATAGCCTCCGGACGGAAGTCGGAGGGGAGAGAAGAAGCATACAACCCGCTATAATATTCTCTAAAGGTCTCCAGTATCTCTTCAGGTTCTTTTACTTTCTGTCCATTTAGATCCTCTATCTCTGAGGCCTTGTACTCACGACCGGATCTGTGCGCTGGAAACTGTCTGCCCGACAGTTTCCGGCGTACAAGGCTGATTTGTGTTTTGTTCCGCTGGCGTGTACACACCAGCGGACCAAATTCCCGTCGTACCGGAACGCGTGCACGTAAACTACGTACGACGTCACTATAAAGGGGAAGACCAAAGTTAATGGCGCCGCCCTCTGTTCCTCTTTTGCTAGTTACGGGTTTGCTCGTGTTAGTGAAGGTTTGGTTAGAGCTGATTCGCGCTTCTCGGTCTCCAGGCTTTGACAGCGTGTATTCACGGGTTCAGTGCGTGTGCTTGCGGTAACGTAGTTGTCATTCGGCTATAGGCAAGCAGGTTGTTTCTGCTTTAGCAGTTGCATCCTGTGCGCTCGTATCTGTTTGTCACGCGTTTGTCGCAGGTAGTGCTGGATTTGCGAGTGCTTTCTGTTTCAGTGTGTTCTTGACTGACCAGCCGGCCGGTTTGAAGCCATGATGGAGCAGCAGCGTAAATTTTCGCGAGTTGGTGCTGTTTATGGGATGGCTGCTGGATATGTTCATTTGTCCAGTACTTTGGCCAGAAACAGGGGGCGGAGGCGTTTCTGGACCAAGAATTGGTTGCGCCAGCGTGACCAGTTCTCACATATGCCTCTGCTTAGGGAACTCCAGGAGAATAATCCTAATGACTTTAGGAATTTTCTCCGCATGACGGACCCCGTATTCAACCGTCTGCTGGATCTTCTGTCCCCCTATATCACGAGGCAGGACACTGTGATGCGCCAAGCCATCACGGCCGAGCAGAGGCTTATTGCCACGTTGCGGTACCTGGCGACTGGGAGGAGCCTGCAGGACCTCAAGTTCTCGACAGGCATCTCTCCGCAGGCGCTTGGGGTCATCATACCGGACACGTGTGCTGCCATCATCAAAGTTCTGCATGAGGAGTATATTAAGGTAAGTTTCCTGGCTGTAATAATGTTGCCAACTAACTTTATTTTTATTTTCCCAGATATGCTGTGTGTTTAACTAACGTTACCTTTTCTCCCTATGCATGTTGATATCAGCTTTACATGTTTTATTCTTGGCCTACCTGCATATTTGTCCCTTACCCAATATTAACCTGTCCAGCATGCTATCCTAGGGACAAACCCACCTTGCCATTTTTTCAAACAGGACTTTTTGGTTTTTGTGTCCCCCCCCCCCCCTTCAAACTTTTATTGTCCCCATCAGAGGGCTGTGGAGTCTCTTAATGAAGTGGCCCTATATATTTCATTTCCCAAATTCTCCATGCACATTTTTCTAATGCAATTTTAATACTGTGAACTGTCACAAGGATGCTTGTAGGATGTATTTGTTACAAAGTACTAAATCTCTAATTTTGTTTGTCCCCACAGCTACCCTCCACACCACAGGAATGGCAGTCTGTGGCTTCCCAATTTGCCCAGCGGTGTGATTTTCCAAACTGCGGTGGAGCAATAGATGGGAAACACGTCCGCATTGTGCCCCCACCCCGCTCGGGGTCGTACTATTATAATTACAAGGGTTATCATAGTATTGTGTTGATGGCGGTGGTGTCGGCACAGTATGAGTTTCTATATGTGGACGTGGGGAAGAACGGCCGGATGTCTGATGGGGGAGTGTTCGCACGGACTGATTTCTATGATCGTCTCCAAGCTGGTGGTCTGGCATTGCCACCAGATGAAGATAATGTGGAAGGACTTCCGTTTGTGTTCCTAGCGGACGAGGCTTTCGGGCTTGGTCCTCACCTCATGCGGCCTTTTCCCCAGAGGACCCTCACCTCAGAGAGGAGTGTGTTTAATTTTCGGTTGGCCAGGGCTCGGAGGGTAGTCGAGAATGCCTTTGGGATACTCACCAACCGGTTCCGCCTGTTCAGGACATCGATACATCTGGCGGAATATAAATTGGACACCGTTGTATTTGCCTGCTGCATTTTGCACAACTTTTTACGCAGGCACTCCCAGACGTACCTACCCGACATCGGTTCTGAGGCAAGACTACCCTCAGATCCCCTTCCCGGGCTGGACACTGGTCGCGCTGGCTTGGCCCCCCAATCAGCTCGTGAGGTACGCGACAAATATGTTGAGTACTTCATGGGTCGGGGGGCCATTGCTATGCCAGATCATATTTCTTTCTAGGAATATTCTAAAAAATAATAAATAATTAGACCATTGGACTTTATACAGTTGTTTGTCATTAATGCTTTTTCTCTTTTTCTGTCTTCCTGGTTCTCTAACTAACTTCTTCAATTGTAATGCATAATTGATTTCTCCACTTTTAGTAACTAACCACATTTTGCACAGTATTCACTCATCTACAAACAGGGTATTGAGTCTAGAAATAAGAAGCAACTCCATTTGTAAATGTTGAGGTCAAGTTTTTTAATTTGTGCTTGTTCATGACCCCAAAAATATTTTTTTATTTTTTTCATTACTCCCTGCTTTTGTACTTAGGAGTCTACAAAATTTTTTTAAACTTTTTTTTTTTTTTCAGGTAATTCAACCAAAAATATTATGCAGATTATACATTTATTAACAAGTTCACTTTTTTTTTTCTCAAATATAGTTAGATTTATTGTTTACATATATATATATATATATATAGATTATATTTGGTGGGGTGTTTACCGCCTTAATATTTTTTTTGGGCATATTTTTTATGCACAAAAAACAATAATTTTTTTACCATTTTTTTTGTTTTTGGTGTGTTTTTCTAAAAGTAAATTTTTAGGTGAGAATTTGGAGTCAAATCTCTACTTCACTAAATTCAGTGATTAGAGAGATTTATAATTCTATATATATATTTTTGAAATTTTTTGCCGTTGTTTATTCTTTATGGTCTAAACTTTGTAGTATCCCAAAATGTTCAACATGGTCAAAAAGTAACAAAATCCAATTCCAAAAATATAAAAACTCACAACAGCAGTCAGTCATGGTGTGCTTTCACACTGGAACACGCCAAAATTGGAAGATACACACATTCAGTGCAAACTCGCCAAATGTCATTGGTTCAACAGACAAATGGCCACATGTGCTATCTGACATCATGGGTGATCAATGTCTGTGTTTTGTGGGAGCAAACCCTTCCTCTCAACTACTTGAGGATGGAGGAGGGGGTTGGACCCACAAAGCACAGACATTAGATATTCTGTGATGGCAGATAGCACATGTTGGCACACTGTGTGTGTATCTTCAAATTTTGGCGTATTCATTATTCAAACTGTAAAAATGTTTGTGGGGGCGGGGGATGGGCGGGGGGTGTTTCAGTCTTTGACACGGCCCATCATGTCAATAATGTTCTTAAAATTAGATTCGATGACCATCATTCTTTGCCGCATATTGTCCATTTCCGTGCTGCATTCCAAAAGGACATTTGTTACATTCTGTTCCATGAGAAACATCCTTTCACGCATATTGTGCATTTCAGTGCTGCACTCCATTACCTGCTGAATAATTATAGCAGCACTTGCACGTGAAAATATTGGCACACCATCCTCCTCCCCTAAAACAAAAAAAAAAAATGGCATTTACAACATTATTTTTCGATGAGGCCTATCTACATATGGTTTTTTGAATCAAGCTAGGGTGACACTGACCTGATGGGCTTCTCCTTTCCACCTCTTCGACATCTTCTATCACTCCTCCTTCTTCCACCACCTCCCCATCATCTTCAATCACTCCTCCTTCTTCCACCACTTCCCCATCATCTTGGACTCCTCCTTCATCCATCAATCCACCTTCTTTCAATTCGCCAAATTGTTCTTCCGCCACTTGCCCTTCATCTGCTATGACTTCTAAGTCCAAAATTACTTCTTCCTCCTCTCTTCCTTCCTCCTTTCTTCCTTCCTCCTCTCCTTCCACATCCTCCTCTCCTTCCACATCCTCTTCTCCTTCCACATCCTCCTCTCCTTCCACATCCTCTTCTCCTTCCACATCCTCCTCCTCCTCCACATGTTGAGATGGCAGATTTTGGCCTTGTCTGGCCCTCTCTGCCTCCTCCAAATGCTGGCGACTTCTTTCCCCTGAAATAAACCAAAAAAAATGTAGACTCATCAGCACACAGATATTGGAGAGCATAAATCGCACACATTGCTTAGAAGATGCTTTCATTTAGTTACTTTTATCTTTCACCAAACCTACATTTTGCAATTACTTCTATATGGCAAGCTCTGATCCTGCCCCTTTTTAGCAAAGTGACACACATGGATGTCCCCCCTAAACTGTATTTCTGGGAGACCCTACCAAAACCCATTTTTGATTTGGGGAGACACAGGTGCTCTGCATTGCAGATGTGAAAACATCTGCTTTATTACCACTGTTTTTAGAATGAATCCTGTTTGCCTTTCCCATTCTCATACTTTTTTTTTCTAGAACTAGCTTTTACACAATGTTTACAAACAAAGTTTTTGGCCAGTGAGCCATGTCCAGGTGTGTTGTTCCTGGAATAACCGAGCCTTTCTGATAAACTATGTGATGTTACGTTGTTTACTAAGAACACTGTTTGTAAATATGTAGTTATTTATGTCCTAAAAAATAAATGACAACATGTCTTTAAAATTACAAGCAGGCCAAGGAGGCAGATGGTGAAATATACATGGCAACACATTATTGCAGACAATCACCCCCCCCCCCCAACCCCAATATATATTTACTTACTTTTACGCAGAATTTTAAGTATTTTCTTCATCTGATGTGGCTCCCTCAATTTTAAGTCTGACCATCGTTTCCTCAGCTGTTCCTTGGACCTGGTGATCCCAAACATCCTCTGCATTCTCCTCGCCACCTTGTCCATAATATGTGCCTTTCGGCGGTTAGGGGTCTTGTATGGCCCTAATTCACCATCATAGTCCTTCTTTCGCATGATGTAAACTAACTCCACCATTTCCTGGAACCGCATATTAGTGGCTTTATATCTTCTTTTCCTTGATCGGGACGTCCCTGCCTCTGTCCCTTCACTTGTGGCATGAGAGCATCGTGCCCGCTCGTGTGACATCGCCATCTTTCCTTTCCCACAGAGATTATGGGCGTGGAAAAGATGAATTCTTACGCCATGGGCGGAGAAGAGGGCGGCGTTTAATACATACGCGGAGTGTAGAGAATGCAAACAACGTGTTTACGTCCGTTACGCGGAGAATCTTCGAGCGCATCCAGAACATACACAGTTAACGCCATATTTCCTAAACTCATTGATTAGGGGCCTCGCAAAGGTGACGAGGGCGGGGTTTCATAAATACGCGGAGTGTTTAAAAGGTTTACGCCGTGATTACGCATCTTACGCGGTAATTAGGCGAGCGTGAGAAACGAGGAGCGAGAGACAGGAAGGTAAGGAAATTAAAAATGTGATCAGCAGAGGCCTTGAAAATGTAGACACATGGGATGGGGGTTTGGGCTGTTGGTTGCACCCTTTTTAAGCTATTCTGTCTATGGGGTACCACAATGTTATTTTGGTATCCAAATGCTTTTGGACACCTCACAAAATAGAGATGTGAACAATGCTGTACCTCATTGACAAGTTTTTGAATGGTGTATTCAGATCAGGCAAAGTATTGTTCAAGTGTTGGTTGTACAGAGGTCATTAGGAAGTGTCTTTTATGTCATCCATTGTCAGGGGCATGAGATTTACACATGAAAGAGTGCCTAGATGAAAACTGTCATTTGTAAGCATTGTTTAATTTTATATATTTAAAATATTTACTGCAATGTGAACAATGGCTCTGCATCTAGCAAATCAATGTTTGGTACAAGCAATGCGGCCGAGCTGCCAATCATTGTTTAAACAAGAGAGACTGTGTTTGGAATTAGATATAGGTAATAAATTTGAAGACACATATTAGATCAAGGTCAACGCTGATCCTTTGGAATATTTATTTTTCTGTGGTTTATGTTTTTGTAATCTAGACTCAAAAAGAAATATAATTTTGCAAAAATTACAATGGACCTCCTACAAAGCAAGGAATCTATAGAGGCCTTACTTCAAAAATACCAGGACACGCCCATCCTGTGGAATTCAAAGCACTCTTTATATTGCAATAAAGAGGTACGAGCGGCAGCACTAGAAGAGCTAGCAAATTATATGCAAACTTGGGTGCCAGGATGCACTGCCAACATGGTGAAGGATAAACTTGCCAACCTCAGAAGCACATACAGGAGAGCATACAAAGCTAATAAAAGCCAAAAATCGGGAGCAGCAGCAAGACAAGCAAAGGAACCCAAACTGTGGTATTATAAACAGATGGCTTTTTTGCGGGACGAAATGGAAGGCAGGAAAACGATGTCCAGTCTTTCTTCCAACCTTTCCTCCATGCTACCTTCCAGCGGACATTCCCCAGATGACCACAGCCCTGCAGAGTCGGAGGAAGAGGGCCTGGCTGACAGAGATGCAGATCTGCCACCCTTCGATGAGGAGGTATAGTAGTTTCCTCTATATTTATGGCGTAAATAATTCTTGGTGGATTAATGATTAGATATTGTAAAAAAAAAACCAAGCTGGGAAAAAGCAAACAAAAAGGTGTACAGACAAATAGGTGTCAGGGATGACAACTGCAGGGGTCAGAAGTAGAGTGTATTCAAGTAATAATGAACAGAAAATACTAAACGAAAAACATGAAAATGAGTGTGGTTTTATTTAGCGAAATTGTAAAAAAATTCCTTTTTTTTACACACAGGAAGAAGAGATCAGCCAGGAGGTGGGAGATCCTCAGGTGTCTGTCAGCCAGGAGGAGGCCGGGGTCAGTGGCAGCCAGGAGGAGGCCGGGGTCAGTGGCAGCCAGGAGGAGGCCGGGCCCAGTGGCAGCCAGGAGGAGGCTGGGCCCAGTGGCCTGCAGCAGGTCCACCCGGCCAGGAGAACCACCACCAGCCAGTCTTCTCCCCCCCAGGTGAGGCCATCAGGCCGAAGGAGGCAGTTGAGGCCTGTGGAGGAGGCAAGCCTCCGCATGATCCAGGAGGCAAGCGCCATCATGAGGGCCCCCCTCAACCCCACAGAGGCCTTCAGTGCCTCATTGGCCCATGATTTAAATGAAGGGGAGGAGGACCAGAGAAGACTGGCAAAGGCCCTGATGAACCAGGTCCTTTGGTGGATGCAGAGGGGCCTGCTGACCCCAGACACTGGGCTATGTGACCCGGCCCGGCTTGCGGAACACCATCCTCCTGCTGCCACATCAACCCCACCTGCAAGACCCCGTGTTCGATCCGCTGGAAGGATGCCTGGAGGGAAGGCTGGAAAGAGGAGGAAACGTTGATTTTCTGCCTTCCATTTCCTTCCACATAAAGGACATCTTGTTTGTACTACCACAGTTTGGGTTCCTTTGTTTGTGTGCTGCTGCTTCATATTTTTGTGTTTGGCTCCTGAGGCTTGGAAGTTTATCCTTCACCATGTTGGAAATGCAAGTTTGCATATAGTTTGCTATCTATTCTAGTGCTGCCGTTCTTTTTATTTTTTGTGATGACATTTGCCTGAATAAAAGGCTTTTTGCTTTCATTTGAAAACATGTCTATTGTTTGATATACTGTGGGGATTATTAGGCAGCAAACCTTTAATAAATATACAATGGGTAATTTACAAAGGACACACTCCTTGGGGGGGGGGGGGGGGGGGACATTTGGTGTGCCAACATGGTTTAATATTCTCTAATGAAACACCAAAAAAAAAAAAAAAAAAAAAAAATGAAAAAAACATGTAAAAAAAAAATAGTTTAAATGGTGACATAACTAGAAACAAAAAAAAAAATTAAAAAAATGCACATTCCTTTACAAAAATGACTACTCTAAATTATGGAGGACCACCAACCAAAACACACGTCTGGCATAGAAAACATTATTAAAGGATTACATCACAAGCAAGAAATGTGACATTTCAGTATGGGACAACTCTATTGAAATTGCATCAGCAAGAGAACGGGGTTATTCTAGCAAGAGAAGAATTAAGAAAACGAGGCTTTAAAATGTGGTTTAGTGCGCCTTTTTAAGACATTGTTCTCTTGCTAGAATAAAAGGTTTCTAATGACGAATGTGCCATATCCCAAACAAACGCGAGTTTTACCTGAACGAGCGCTCCCGTCTCCTCATTTGGACTGAGCATGCGCGGGGTTTTTGTACGCTGCTTTTGTGTACAGACGACCGAACATGTCTGACGGACACGATTCCAGCAGACTGTTTTAAAGCAAGACCAGGAAACAGTTGTTCGTTGGAAAACGGTCTGGCCGACGATTGTTTGCTGGAATTCTGTCCGTTACTGCCTACACACGAACGAACATGTCCGCTGAAACTGGTCCGCGGACCAGTTTCAGCAGACATGTTTGGTCGTGAGTACGAGGCCTGATATGATTGTAGCTTGATGTTCCTGTTGTGCCAATCTTGCCAGAAATCTACCCCCTTTATCTCCCTGCTCAAAAATATTCTGTCTATTTCTATGCATTTCTAATCTTGTTATTTCCTCCATGTGCAAATGTAAATCTCTTTGTGCAGCCATCAATTCATTAAAGTTCATACTACTAGGGTCTTGACCATATTTTTCCTTCTGAGAGTCAATCTGTATTTTTAACTCTTGTATCTTAACCTTTTTTATTAACCGCTGAAATTTTTGATATATATTGCCCTCGTAAATACGCTTTAAACGCATCCCAAACAATCTCCACCAAAGATGATCCGAAATTATTCTCCCAATATTCCATTATTGTAGATGTCATTTTTTCTGCTATTTCTGGATGTCCAACTCATTGCGGAGTTAATCTCCACAAGGATGCATTTCTTGGAATAGGAATACGTATTGACAGGAATAAGGGAGAGTGGTCTGAAAGACCACTTGGTAAATATATGGCTTCTGCGATGTCTGCTAACATTGTGGAATCCGTAAATGCCAGATCAATTCTAGACACCGTTTTATAGGAGGTGGAGAAACAGGAGTATGCTCTTTTCCCCGAAATCTTCCATCTCCAAATCTCCGTTACCCCCATCGCCTGTGCCCAATTATACAATTCTACTGAATGTTGTTTAGGGGGTTTTGGTCTATCTAGCTCTGATGATAGGACCGCATTAAAGTCTCCAATAATACCAACTTTGCTGGGAGATACCGAATGATTTTTTCCATTATCTCATTCAGAACTCCCACCGAAAAAGGAGGTGGAATATATACGGCCACTGTAACATACCTCTGTTTACCAATAATATACAACAGGATAACATATTTTTCATTTATGTCTATATAAGCCTTTCTCCCGGGAAGGATTTATTTACCAAGATTGATACCCCCCTGGCATAGGAAGAGTAGGTGGAATGATATGTTTTTTGTATCCAAGCTTTTTTTTTTGTTATTAATTTTTTTCCCATTAAATGTGTCTCCTGTAATATAATCAATTCGGGAGTATACTTTCTTATATATTGAAACATCAATGCTCATTTAAACTTTGAATTTAGTCCTTGGACATTCCAGGATAGTATCGAAAAACAATTACTTTTCCCGGGCATTGTGTCTAGAGTATGGGAGTAGCCAATACCTCCATCGTATCTTGTGCCCCCCAATTTTATTGGGGGGTATCCATAGGGTACTTAAACCACACCATTGCAAACCCCATACATACTTCCCCCTTACACTCACTCCACCTCCCTCCTCCCAACCCACCCTATCCCTCCCCAATCCCCTCTCTTGTGTACAGTCACATCCATTCATGGATGAGAGTGGAGAGGAACTTTCTCTATCCCCTATTTTACTGACCATAATCTCTATTTCATGTTCAGTATCCATCATAACCCAACACAATTCCCCCCCCCCCCCCAAAAAAAAAGAACAAACAACGACCTTCCATTCCCACGTGTGGCGGGCTCTCTAATAAGCTGTAAATTTCCTACCCCATTTATCTGTCCCATTGTATATCCTTAGGACCTTCTCTATTGTTTAGACATCTATTAAATAGACAAACAAAACAAAAACAAAAATATATCATTTTCCCATGCAACTACTTCCCCCACATTTATCAATATTAATTTGTATTTTATACTCCCACCTACTACGTCCCTCCTATTCAAGGAGGAAAAAAAAAACATATTTTAAACATTTTCATTTCAATACCATCTAAAAATATCTAAATAAATATATAATTCATTATATGTACTCATTCCATATTATTATATTTCTTAGTGCTTTGTGATTCCTCATGCATAATCTCCCCTATTCAAGTGAAAGAAAAAAAGAAAAAATGTGTATTCCGTGCACCAAAAAAAAAAAAATGTAATCCATGTGGACCTATGTGAGTATTCTATATAGTTAATCCCCCCCATCCCAAAAAAAACACGAAAAAAAACGAAAAAAACTCAGAATAAATTAATATACTTATTCGATACCATTATGCCACTTTATACTTTACACCTCTGCAAATCTAATCCCCCCTTATTCAAGGGGGAAAACATATTTTCAAGTGTTATCCTCTCCAATTTCCCCAACAAAAATAAGTGTATATAATCATTCAGTGTTATTGTGTTATTGTGTTGGTTAATGCTCTGTGATTCCTCATGTATAGCCCTCCCCTATATAAAGGGAAAGGAAAAAAAAGACAACATTATTATTTAGTGTTATCCTATAGAACCTTAATATTTATACACAATCCCCTTCTCCACCCCCCCCCCAATAAAAAATATAAATATATATATATATATATATATATATATATATATATATATATATATATATATATATATATATAAAGGAAAAAATAAATAAAAAATTAGTCCATCTATTTAGTGTCTAACCACTCCAACACTAGAGTTGGTGTTTCGAAAAAGAAGGTATGTGTCCTATCCATTACTCGTAGTTTGCTAGGGTATAAAAGACTGTACTTTAACCCTTTCTCCCTCAGTCTTGTGCGTATTTCTGTATATGCTATTCTTTGCTGCTGTATCTCAACCAGGTAATCAGGAAAAAATAGCAGTTTGACATTTTCATACTGTATATCTGCCCTTAAACTGGCTGTTGATAAAATTTGATCTCAATCCCTATAGTTCAAAGGAGAGAAGGATATGGGAATCCCACCTATTTATCAAATATGTAGTACTCACCGATATTTTCGGGGGGTGCAATCAAAAATATAATGTACCAAGAGAGAAAAAAAACAAAAAAGAAAAATGACTGCTGCACACCCTTAAGAGTTATTACTACGTTTTATTAAATATCAGAAAATAGAGCATAAAAGGCATTAAAAACACACAGGTAACCAATAATGGTATAGTACCCTAGAAGTGACCTGAGAATACACTCACAAAAGCGAGACGGCAAAAATCAGTGACAAATTGAAAACTGGAGCTTGATCATCCAATAAGGAGATCTAAGTCCATAACTCACCCATTCACCCTCCACACAACACAAAGAGACCCCCCACCCCAAGCACATATAAAACCCTCACTGCTATCAATAATCCTAAAGATTTCCACACCATGCGGTGGTTCCCTGTAACTACAGGTGAAAGTACCACCGTCTAAGTGGGAAAAGTTGCAAAAAAGAAAAAGCTCAAAAATGGGGACATGAGAGGGATCCACTATATAGTGGTATAGTAATACTGCTCAATTGGAGATAAATGGCAAGTGATAAATCAGATGAGAGAGATATAGTCCCAGGGACCGCAGACAATTCTACTAGGCTGGAGAAAAAAAAAAAAAAAAAAAAAAAAAAAAGAGTGGTATATATATATATGTCTCTGCTCTTCAGATGGGTCGCCGCATCTGGCGTAAACAGTTGTTCAATTTCCATCAGATAGTAACTGATAAGGAGGCATTCAACAAGAATATATATTTGAGACACTGTAGTAGTGATCATTAAGTATCAGAGTTCACCTATGCTGCACTTGAGAGGACTATGCAACAATGTAGCCACAATTAATTGACGGGTTCCCATTACTTATGGGTAGTGTCCATTCTAATATATCAAGTAGATATGTCCATCAGATATTGAAATCTTGTTGAACTACTAGTGGCAATTAGGCTTACATGAATATTGGATGTGTTGATATATACACTGTTGGTGAGCAGATAATTGATCAGCATTCCACAGAAAATAAACGGCTGAAGTTGTACTCACTGTTGGGCTGTTATGTGTAGCTCAGAGTTGTAGCTACCACATCAAATCTGTACTCACGTGCTGCCAGAGAGATTTGCAGCTGAGCCATCCATCCATGTGTAGCACACAGAGCCTGAAGCACTCCTCATCAGTGCAGTAATGATAGGTGAATGATATAGTAATGTCCAGTATAGAACTGCAATTATACAGTGTCTTCAATGATGTTAGGCAAATACCAATCTCCAAAGTTGAGAATAAAGGATGTATTAGGTCTCCATGGGGTCAGTCTCTCCAATTTGAGCGTGCAAGTAATGTTCAGATTGCACTGTTCATGTCTCCATGTGATACTTTTCCTTAAGCTGCTTAGTGGCTCAAGGTAACCATGTTACCGAGCTCCAAAAGAAAAAAAAGCACTGAGGTTCAAAATGTGCATCGGGGGGTCCCTGTACCCCAAGAGTTAACTCTTGGGGTACAGGGACCCCCCGATGCACATTTTGAACCTCAGTGCTTTTTTTTCTTTTGGAGCTCGGTAACATGGTTACCTTGAGCCACTAAGCAGCTTAAGGAAAAGTATCACATGGAGACATGAACAGTGCAATCTGAACATTACTTGCACGCTCAAATTGGAGAGACTGACCCCATGGAGACCTAATACATCCTTTATTCTCAACTTTGGAGATTGGTATTTGCCTAACATCATTGAAGACACTGTATAATTGCAGTTCTATACTGGACATTACTATATCATTCACCTATCATTACTGCACTGATGAGGAGTGCTTCAGGCTCTGTGTGCTACACATGGATGGATGGCTCAGCTGCAAATCTCTCTGGCAGCACGTGAGTACAGATTTGATGTGGTAGCTACAACTCTGAGCTACACATAACAGCCCAACAGTGAGTACAACTTCAGCCGTTTATTTTCTGTGGAATGCTGATCAATTATCTGCTCACCAACAGTGTATATATCAACACATCCAATATTCATGTAAGCCTAATTGCCACTAGTAGTTCAACAAGATTTCAATATCTGATGGACATATCTACTTGATATATTAGAATGGACACTACCCATAAGTAATGGGAACCCGTCAATTAATTGTGGCTACATTGTTGCATAGTCCTCTCAAGTGCAGCATAGGTGAACTCTGATACTTAATGATCACTACTACAGTGTCTCAAATATATATTCTTGTTGAATGCCTCCTTATCAGTTACTATCTGATGGAAATTGAACAACTGTTTACGCCAGATGCGGCGACCCATCTGAAGAGCAGAGACATATATATATATACCACTCTTTTTTTTTTTTTTCTCCAGCCTAGTAGAATTGTCTGCGGTCCCTGGGACTATATCTCTCTCATCTGATTTATCACTTGCCATTTATCTCCAATTGAGCAGTATTACTATACCACTATATAGTGGATCCCTCTCATGTCCCCATTTTTGAGCTTTTTCTTTTTTGCAACTTTTCCCACTTAGACGGTGGTACTTTCACCTGTAGTTACAGGGAACCACCGCATGGTGTGGAAATCTTTAGGATTATTGATAGCAGTGAGGGTTTTATATGTGCTTGGGGTGGGGGGTCTCTTTGTGTTGTGTGGAGGGTGAATGGGTGAGTTATGGACTTAGATCTCCTTATTGGATGATCAAGCTCCAGTTTTCAATTTGTCACTGATTTTTGCCGTCTCGCTTTTGTGAGTGTATTCTCAGGTCACTTCTAGGGTACTATACCATTATTGGTTACCTGTGTGTTTTTAATGCCTTTTATGCTCTATTTTCTGATATTTAATAAAACGTAGTAATAACTCTTAAGGGTGTGCAGCAGTCATTTTTCTTTTTTGTTTTTTTTTCTCTCTTAATCCCTATAGTTCAGTAGACATATCAAAAAAGGACAAGGGGGTGCTCCTGGTTTAGGGATACGGAAGGAAATCCTGTGTGCTCTCTCTACCACAAAGGTTGAAGATACTTCTGTTAGTAATTTTTCTGAAAATTTAATTGGATTGTCTCCCTCCACCCGCTCTGGCAGACCCAGGATTCGGACGTTGTTTCTTCTTAGGCGACTTTCTGTGTCTATTGCTCTGTCCTGTAGCTCTCTAATTTGCTTTTCCAATCTTTTCCATTTCTTATTATCCTTTTTCAATTTATCTTCAACTTTTGAAATGCGGATTTCTATTCCTGCTGTCGTTTTCTGTATTTTATCAAACTCGCATTTTATCGAACACACATCTACTGCCAAGGCATCAATTTTATTAGTCAATACTTCACTACTTGCATTTATTGCCTCCAAAATGTCTTTCCCAGAGGATGTATGCTCCACCGCGATTTCTCTCCCCGTCTGAGTCTCGATTTTTGTGGGGATTGTGGAGGTTCTTTTACTGTCTTTGCTGCTATAGCTGAAGGGGAGGAGCAGGGAGTCACAATCTGAGGTTTTACACAAGATTTATTGGGGGCCATTTAACCTTATAATAGTTGCTTTATGCTGTTTTTAATATAGGACAATATTGTCCTTACTCTGCACCAGCCTTCTTGCTTTCTCTTCTCTCCATTTTTTTCTCCCCTAATCCCTGCTGCTTTCCACAAAGATATTAAAAAAATATCACCTACTGTTGCTGTCTTCCGTCAGCAGGAGGCTGATTTCCAGCAGCCGAGTGGATGTGTAGGCAAGTCCACGGGTCAGGGGCTGGGAGACACTGGGAGATAGTGATATCCAAAGCCAGGCAGCTGGTCAGCCCACCGCTCGCAGCCACACAGCGGACCGCCATTCTGCAGAAGTGCCCGGAGCCACAACACACCAGAAACGGGGACTCCCACCTCCTCCGCTAACCCCGCCAGCCAATCAGCACAGGCGGATCGAGGAGCACACCGAGGCCGCCAACATTCAAACCTCCTCAGCAGCTCAACATCAACGGCAGCAGCACAGGTATGACGCTGGCTTCAAAAGCCGATTCAGGGGGAGAGAAGGAAAATCCCTGGGAGCTCCTACGGCAGCAGCACAGGTATAAACGCTTGCTTCAAAAGCCGATTCAGGGGGAGAGAAGGAAAATCCCTCGGAGCTCCTACCAACACAGCTGTTATCTCATCACGCTAAGAGCCTCACACAAAAAGCCTTCCCCCCACACGTCCGTCTCCCTCACGTCCACACGTCCATCTCGGGGCTGTTCCCTCGAAAAAGGTCAGTAGAGTTTAGATGAGTTCTTTTGAAAGATTATTTATCTGAAAATGCACTGATTTAGGTAAACCTTTGCCAGAACAAAAATGGTATGCTACCTCTAGATTTGTAAACCAGGCACCAGGAAAATGATTATTTTCCTAAATGTCCAAGGCACTGTATCTATCAAATACCATCTTTAGTTCCTGAATTCAAGTTTAACACCCCCCCCCCCAAACACTCACACACCACCACACACTGTTAAGCATCTGTGGTATTGATCATCAACTTGGGGTTCACCAGGGCACAGAGTTTAAGCCCCAGCCTGCTTCTTCACCAGGGCCCCGGGGATGGCCTTGCAGCAAGCTGGGACCAGTTACACCTAGCTAATGATGCAGAGACCACTGTAGGGTTTCCACCTGTCCAGGATTTACCTGGACAGTTTGAGTTTACAATAATGCGTCCGGGTTTCAGACAGCCTGACACCCAGACACATTATTTAGACTGGACTATAGCTTCCCAACAGGGTTGCTGGCTGCAGTTGTCTATTACCCCCTTTACAATGCCCAAAAGCCAACACTAACAACCCCCCCCAAGCACCCCTACATCTCTGTATCTGCCCACACTCCAATCCCCGGCGCTGTGCCTCAGAAAAGGAAAGTTGGGGCAAGAAATTCGAAGTCCAGCAGCCTCAGATACATCTGGATGAGAGGTGCTGACTGCCAAAGGGTGAGTAAGCTCACCATCCATCCCTTTCTGTGACTGAAGTCTCCCCCCTTCTCCCTCCTGCCTCTGAGTAAGTACACTAAGGCAAATCAGGGTTCTCAGAGCACCCCATACATCAGAGTTCCCCTTTACACCAAAGGCCACAATGTTTCCCCTTACATCAGAGTCTTCTCCAGACATCAGAGTTATCAGTGTTCCCCTTTAAATCACAAGCTCTAGTTACTGGTTTCAAAATGTATGAACGCTTTTAATGGTATCTTAGCTTTCTTATATACAGTACAGCATGTTAAAGGTAATCACAGGGACATAGAACTCTCCACCCACACAGCACACAATGGGGGGGCTTCAATACACCTTCTCTTAGACAATGACATCCAGTTGAGCTAATCAGTAGTCATCCCCCAGACGTCCCGTCTCCGCAATTAGAGGAGGTAATTACTACAGCTTGACAAGTCACATTCCTTTACTAAATATAATGTACATGCTAATTCCCTACCCCTGAAAGGAGACATCTGACCCTTCAGACTTAGTTAGCATCACACAATGGACAATAAAATGTCTATTGACCTGGTGTGGGTTAGCATGAACCAAACTGTAATATTCCAAGATATCCTGCAAAACATGAATTATCAGTAATGTCCCATCTCATGTAATTTATAATTAATATTTCCCAGTCACCCTGTGCCCAAAAGGGTCACAGGATGACCCTAGACCCAAGAGTCATTAGTGACGCTGGCACAGGAGTACCCCTCATCCTTCAAAAGTCTCTGGGTGTTATGGGTCATTCTGTTACATCAACTTCTTATGATTAGAAATTGTATTTAATAGCAAAATATATGAAAAGTTTATACTATAAAAAAAATTGCGGCGCTAAAGTGTTCAGGTTTGACTTGAAGAAAAGGTGGCAACCATAGACCACTCTCATGTGCAGAGTACAACAGCAGGAGACAAACGGAAACCAGGAGACAAGCTGAGGTCAGGATGGACAGCAGACAAGCACAGACAGTAGACAAAGCCGGGATCGGTACACCGGTAGTCAAACTCAGGAGACACAAGTCGTAGAACTTAGAGTACTGTGAAGTTTCTCAGGCAAGGAGTGCTGCACTGAGCATGTGTATATATAGGGACGCAAACAGGGAGGCCACCCAGGAAGTGATAGGGGGAAAAACTATGTAAATCCACAATAGATCAGGTGACGCTCGTAGGTGCACAGAGAAGCCAACAGTACATGTAAATGAAATCACAGATCTAGCAAAAACACTGCAGCATGGAGGTAAGAAATGCACAAACAGAAATCTGCAGGCTGGACAGTGACACACACAAGTTAGCCTTAGTTATTAATGTTGCATTCACAGTAGGGTGACCAGACGTCCCCGATTTCCGGGGACAGTCCCCGGATTGAGGACTCTGTCCCCGGAAGAAATTTGTCCCCGGTTTTGTCCCCGCTTTGCAGTTTCGGGGACATCTGGTCACCGGATATCCTAAGTTCTCTTCCGTGAGGTACGCCAGTGTTCCGCATTTGGGTTGCGGCTCCCTGACACACACCAGTTGCAGCCACCCTAACTGATCACTGGTTGCTAGGGCTGCCCCGCTTGGCGTCTAACAACCAGTGACGTCACACACACACAGAGACAAGCAGAGTGAGGCCGGGTTGAGAGTGAGGCTGTGTCAGTGTTGCCCTGGCTCCACCCACCTTTTCCTCTTCTCCTGCTCCCGCGGTCCACCACCCGGCAATGAAGATACATATGATGCAGGCAAGATCTCTGGCTGGGAAGAGAAAATGATCGCGCAGCCATGGGGATGATGGCATCTGCACTCTGACCTTCTCTCTCCCGGGGAGTTAGTCTCAGCGTCGCCCTCAGTCTACATTCCTGAGGTGGAGGACAGGAGGTGCTGAACTTAGAGAGCTGGAGACGGTGCACTGCAGCATGGACTGGCCAGACTCGGCAGCACAGCAGCAGGTCAGTGTGTGATCGTCAGGCCAGCTGTTTAGTATGTCACACTTCTTTAATGTAAACAAAGCAGGCTGAGTGTTCCTTCCCAGTGCCCTTCCACCAGGTGCTATTCCAAACCTGTATCTAATTACCCTGATTTTTTTTCTATATACAGTGAGAGTGCACACTGATATCTGTACACTGAGTGTCACATGGTGTACAGATATTGGTGTCAGAGGTACTAGCATTCTTTTTTTTTTTTTTTTTTTTTCCGTTTTAAAGAAATTTATTGAAAAGCAGTACAGTACATTGCAAGCGCCACCAGAACAACCTGGGGCCGGATGATATACATACAGTACAGAGGTAGAATCTTCAAATCATTTTATAGTAAAGACAAAACTATGTGAAGAACAAGATAATCATTTTTCTTTTTTTCCTTTTCCCCCCCCCCACCCTTCCCCACCCCCGAACCTGCAATGTTCAAGGGGAAGAGAAAGGAAAAACGGGCAAAAACAAATAAATAAGGAAATAAATTAATATTAAAAAGAGAAAAAAAAATAGAAAAGGGAGAATAGCACCTAATACTGACTGCATTCCCGGCACCCTCAATGGGTTCACACTGTGCCTAAGAATCAGTGAATACGTTAAACTCATTGGAAGTGCTAAATAAAAGTGAAAACAAACCCCCAGTCCCAGAATAACTGAGGTATCCAGTGTCGTGGGCAAATCCCAGAGTATGGAATATCCCACAAACACATTTTCAGTGAGGGCTGGAGAGACCAGAAGAAAACATAGTAAATTGGCAGTAATCTCCAGTGGTACTTTACGGCAAAGAAGGGAAAAATAACAACCAAAAAAAAAACAAAAATTACCATAAATATTCCAGTGTAATCATTAAAGTTAAACTGACTACTTTATCTCCAATTCTATATGAAGATGTAACTGAAAGAAGGAAAGAAGAAAGAAAGAAAGAAAGTAAAAGGTCAGAGAGACTTAGTAAGGAAAAGAAAGAAAGAGTATAGGTTGAGGTTGCCAGCTACGGACTACACTGACCGGGCCACAATCCCTGGAAACAACCAGAGCAGAGAGCCAAGGACAAGAACAAGCAGGCGGAACTCCACCCTCTCTTATCTTTATATCGTAGGTAAACCTAAATGTCTAGCCCAGGGTTCCCACACCGCTTCAAAGGTTTTGGAAGAATTAAGTATCGAGCCTACCATCTTCTCCTGGTGCATGATCCAAGAGATCTTCCTCTTGGCCATCTGAACAGAGACAGTAGGTTGTTTCCAAGCACCCGCCAGCGTAATTTTGGCACCTGTGAGCATGAAGGCTATTAGTCTTTGAGCATATTTAGAGGCTCGGGGAACACCGACCCCCAGTAATGCTATTTGGGGAGATTTTTCAACCGGAACACCAGTTACCTTTCTGATGAGAGAAAACATTTTGTTCCAAAATCCCCTTATTTTTGGGCATTCCCACCAAATGTGTAACATGGAACCCTGGGCTTGGCAATTTCGGAAACACAATGGAGATGTGGTTGGAAACATAGCTGCTAGTCTGGAAGGGACCAAGTACCACCTCATTAATACTTTAAGGTTAGCTTCAATCAAAGAGATATTAATAAGACCTTTGGAGGATCTCAATCCTACCTCATGCCACTTCTCCAGGGTCCAGGACATCCGTAGATCTTTCTCCCACGCCTCCATGTAAGAAAATTTGGAAGTAGGATCCAAAAGTGAGTTATAAATAATAGAAATTCCACCTTTCTGTTCAGCAGTGCTAATGCACCATTTTTCGTAACGGGTGAACTCAGGGGGATTTGGTTTATTTTTCCAAAGTGATGTAATAAAATGGGAAATCAGGGAATATCTATCCCTTTCAGAGTCCGGCATACCCAAGGATCCCACACAGTGTGCCATTGAGATCAGGCCCACTGGGGAGAGAAAGTGTCCAATTCTATAAAGTCCCTTGTCCAACCACCATCTAAAAATCGTAGGGTCTCTATTTGGATTAAAGTGGGGGATTTGGAACAGATTAGCTAGAGGTCGCATATCGGAGATTATCGCAGGAGATTTCCGCAAGTCATCCCAAAACCTGAATGCCTGAGAGAGTGTTGGGGCCATTATGGCCGGAGGTACTAGCATTCTATGTACAGTATATTAGGAATAGCACTTAGTGATTACTATTCCCTATGTTTAACACTGACATCCATATATATAGGGAATAGTACTCAGTGTACAGATATCCAGGGGCAGACTGACCGTTTGGGCACCCGGCCACTGCTCAAGGGTCCAGGCAACAGTGGTGGTGCGTCCATAAGGGCGCATGAACGCCGCCCCCTCTATGACCAATGGATAGATTCATGCATTGCATGAATCTATCTATGGCCCCCGCTCTCGCCTTCAGGCACCCGGCCCCCTTTTTGGGCGCCGGGCACCTGAATTACAGCGGCGGGGTGTTTTTGAAGCACCTGATTAGAGCCATAGGCTCTAATAGGATTCAAAAATAGGTGAACTGCAAGCGCCATGCTTGGTGCTTGCAGTTTACCCAGGTGTGTTAGGAAAGCGAATATTCATTCGCTTTCCTAACACTGAACCA